>NC_056746.1:208146943-208206943 GCF_019279795.1 Protopterus annectens | reverse complement strand
ATTTACTAAATAATGACAGTCATTTGCGTTTTAGACTTTGTATACTTCAGAAAGCACATGTTAAAGAAGACCTTTTATTCTAGCAATGTTTCTAAGTTTATAAGGCCAGTGTTTAAAATTTGCCCCTAATCTTGAGGCTTTGTCATCCCATTATTTTTGGCTTTGTGTAAATTGTTTGTGCCAAGAGGTTGAGAGATGTGACAGGAAGTTGTGGCCATAAGTATCAAGTTGCTCTTTTTCTTTTGAGTTTACTTCCCCTTGCTGTTTATTGCTTTAATACTGTCTGCTGACCACATTACTTGCCACTAGGTTGCCAGAGAACACTTCTTGCTCATGTTACTGATGGACAGCATAGTAGTTCCTTGTTTTGTTTATTGTTGTCATGCTTTATGTAATGTGTATTTGTGAGGACTGTATATATATATATTGTGTGTGTTTGTACACATACCCACACGGTTTTATACGCATACATAAATATGTTGACATAATGTGGTAACCAGGTCTTGTTCTTTGTGTTGGATCAGATTCAAGTCACACCCCTGGTTTATCTGTAGTCTTAACTTGTGTAATCGGACATATGCATGTAGTACAATGATTTGTGATGTGACTTGAATCTCCAAACCCAAACACGTGTGAAATCAAGTTACCATGCTGTGTTTTTTGTGTGTGTGCAATCTTGTTTTTGCTAACAGTTTTATCCTACCCATTGTGTTAGGGGAATTGGCCCGTGCCTATCCTTGCATTCAAGTATCGAAGACTGAAACTTAATGCTGGACGTGAGACCAGAGAAAGGCTACCAGTGTGTGTACATACTAAAACTTTAGTAGGATCACCATTTTACTAGGCAGCATATCTTTGGATGTGGAATGATATCAGACCCCTGTGAATACCCATGCTGACACAAAAAAGAAATGCTGTCTTTCCTTGAAGGCACCTCAGCTGGGATGGTCAGGACCTTGTAACTGAAATACTAATTACTGTGAAACAGTGGTGCTAACCACTGTGTGCCAGCATGTTAAAATGTATGATATTGTGCCAAATGGATAGAGGGGCTATGCATTTGCATCACTGCTTTCACTAACTTGACTGACAAAACTCATTTGGGTTGATATTGGTGGTAAACTGCATACACATTTTGAGCTATACCAGACTGGGCCTAGTTCAGACACACACACACACACACACACACACACACACACAGACACACACACTCTTCTTAAATGTGTGTTTATCACCTGCTTGTGCCAATCACAAACTACAGAAGTTTGCTGTTTGTCACTTTTTCAAAATTTATTTATTTATTTTTTTAACATTTCCTTTTTAATAAATTGAGACAAAATTCAGGTGGTTCTGCCAGAGCATTGATGAGGCAGCCCTGTTGCACAGTCATTGCAAATGTTGAATTTGCCCCATGAAGGTGTGGCGAAGTTAAGGAAACAGCTGACACAAAATTAAACTAGACTTCTTGTAAATCAGTTTATTAAATACTTCTGTTTCTGATGAGCCTGACAAAACTTAAGCACTTTACTGGCTTACAAGCGGTGCTTTCCTAGCTGATGTAGTGTTATCTGTTTGTGAGCTTTCTCTCTTAAGTATTCCACAGACCTCAATTGCTAGTTGAGGGAAGAGACACTGCAGTGATGCAATGACTTGCAAGTGAAATGCATGCCTTACGCGTGCCATATCCGTACAAGACTTGCTGCAGACAGTACTGGGCTTTATCACCTTTTGACAATTTTGTGTTTTCATTAATTCAGTAAACTTAAACTTTTTTGAACGATGTTTATCTTTCATCTCATTTATGGTGCGACAAATTTTACTTTTCATTTTCTGCTCTTGTGGCTGTTTAAAAAAATAATGATTTCTGTGCTTAGAGAACATAAAGTGTGGCTCTGTCTTCCTGGCACTGCTTGCTAAATAAAGCATGTTATATTGTCTTACTGACAGCACTTGTTAAGGACTTTTACAGCTTTGAAAGCTGGCAAAAACTCTTGGTGAAATTCTTGGCATCCTTGTCTTGAACACATAACGAGCTGGTTTTAATCAAAGACCCGATCATAATCCTCTGTGTTTTCGTTGCATGGTCTTACTTGTTCCTTGTATTTCATAAGAAAATTAGGGAGAATTTTTGTTGGAGCTTTTTCCTCGGTCCCCTCTAAGTAAGCTATGCCTAGCTGTGAGAACTTGTTTAACAAAATAAAGCCGTTTTAAATGATGTGTGCCAACAAAGCATTTTATTTAAAAGGAAAAGGTGAGTATGGGGAATAGAATTTTAAATGTGTATACATAAGTGTTTGCATTAACATTTGCAGTTCTGTGTTGGGAGTGTCCCTTAGTTTAGAAGTGTCAGCTACATCTTTAGCTGCCAACTGTAGGAAGGTGTATAAAGTACAGAATGTTACTGCTCTTAGCCTGTTATGCCTGTTTAGTAGTTCACCTGGTTAGTTTCCCATGATGTCTTGGAATGGTGTGCCATATGTCATGTAGCCACTATTGCACTGCACTATTTCCAGTGAAACTTGGGCGGATTTAACAGTTGCTTGAAAATTATTCAGCAGTCTATTTGTTATCCCGGTAACTCAAGCTGCCCTGACTTGGATTTTGCATACTTTAACTTGGGGTGAGGTGACACTGTATAAAGCAGCCATCTATTTTGCTTCTGCATTCTCTTGGCAGTTGTGTCATTGCAATGTACTAACCAAAGTTGTCATTCTTCCACTTAGTATGTTCGATGTATGGAACTTTGAATAATCAATGCAATTCTGTGGTTTCGTGATGGGCTAATATGGACCTGTGCCTTGAAATTCGACAGTCAGACCATTCATTCTCTGGGGAGAAGTCTCTTGACTTATACCAGTGTCCCTTCTCCAGAGTGGAGATAATCGGTCTCTTACCTTTTTTGAGAATTCTACACTGACACTGTTGTATTTTCTTCACACCTTTTGTACCATTTGAACAGGGTAACTTTTTTTTTTTTGTCTATGTTTATGCCTTTCCGTTTCTGTTCTTTATGGTTGCTTAATGCACCTGTCATACTTCTTGTACCGTTTGAAAAGGGTGACTTTTTTTGTCTATACATTTCTTTCCTCTGCTGTTCTTTATGGTTTCTTAATGCTTCTATCATATTTAGATATCAGTACTGTATCGTGTGACAATTACGTGTATGTTAGAGTTTTGTTAACCCCCTCTTGGTGCATTATTTCCTTTCCAGGACAGATCAAAGGTTATCTAGTAATTCTAAGTTTAGTAATTTATTTTAATACAGATTTCCCCCGTAGTTCACTACCCTCGGATATCTGCAAAAGCCCATTTTATTCCCAACACCACTCGCCTGTACACCTTCATTTTTACTCATGTGGCAGGGCTCTCTGATGAAAATTCTAAATAGTCATTCATTCATTGACCAGAGTAGAACGTTGTTCTTAGTTGATCAATTTATTTGGCTCTTATTCAGGTATTCGCAGGTGTAATTGAAGATGTCGAGTCTTTTTTTTTTTTTTTCTGTCCTTGCTAGGGAAGCTGGCAATTGTGTTGTGATATTTTTCCCTACTTTTGCCATTGACTGTCATAAGACATATTTATTGTAGATTAAAATCCATATGTTGATTTAATATGGATAAATGTGATTCATACTCCAAGCACGTTGTCTAGGCAAAACTTTTCTCTTCTCTTCTGCCACATAAGCGCAACATTCCTTCTGTACAAAGCTCCTGCATTAATCATTTTCCTTCGGTAAGTTGTCTAGAGTACAGGCAGTCCCCGGGTTAAGGACGAGGTCTATTTTTTTTATCCTAAAAGTCAAATTTGTATGCAAGTCAA
This sequence comes from Protopterus annectens, assembly GCF_019279795.1. Classification (NCBI taxonomy): domain Eukaryota; kingdom Metazoa; phylum Chordata; order Ceratodontiformes; family Protopteridae; genus Protopterus; species Protopterus annectens. The sequence goes on along the minus strand of NC_056746.1, from coordinate 208,203,124 downwards.
AACAAGTAAATGTCACTTAGTCAAATGCTTGCCTCAGTCTAGTATTTATTTTACTTTTTGCATATACAACACTTTAGTACAGAGGTGTCCAACCTTTTGGCTTGCCGGGGCCGCATTGAGTGAACAGAAATTGCTTTGGGGCCACATATAAAATATATCGTATAGTGTAACTCTTTTGCTACCATGGGCGACCAAAGTCAACCCTCCTGGCTGTACTGTAGGTGCATTCAAACAATGAATAAATGTAATAAATGCTAATGTTTGCCTTAAAATTCTGACAATAACCGTATCCATATTCACTTCTGCCTCTCAAAGTAATATATCCCCAGACTTGTATTAACTGCTGATTATTTATGCATGTCGGTGCATTCCCACCATAACAACCACCTTATTCACCTGCACAGCCACTTATGCCACACTAACTTACCCTAATAGTTGGCTAACTAGCTAGATAAATAGACAAACAGCATTTGCTCAGTAAAGTAGTTATAACTCAGACTTGTTCAAGGTTCTCATTTATGTTCTCTTCCCCATATTAATCAGACTTGCTATGTCAATATTAGAAAGTATGGGTTATGTTTGTCATGTAAAAAAACAATAGCAATGGTATCATATGACACCCTTTTCCTCTCCTTTTACCAGTCAGTACAATAATGGCACAAAATGTATCATTTTTTACCTACACACACTGCACCACATACAATATGCAAGCTCAAACATTGTTAAAAATTATTAGTGCAAACTATTATCTTTAACAGAGGAAAAAAAATACAGATTAACTTAAAGCGAGACCTAGAAAAACCGTAACTAAAGCTTATTCTCTCATTACTAAGTTCAGTTTTACAGAGCAACAAAAAATAACTGTGCCTGTACATGAAAAACAGCAACATTGTTCATACATAGTACTGTAACCCTAACTATTTCATATGTACTGCTTTAGACTGTTGTTATGAATCATACTATCACTGTGCATTAATATGTACCATCACTAACACACACACACACTGGAGATTTCATGAGCCAGTTCTGGGAGAAGAAAGATATTAGTCAGGGCACTAGGGAAATTAAAAATAATAAACATTTAAATGTTGTATAATTAGTAAGCACCCAAAAGCACACACACTTCCTCAGTTCTCAATCTTTTAAGCAAACAGTATAATTTTGATGTATTGATGACAAGACTGTCATCCAGAATGGCCCTAAAATGTTTACATGTGCTTTTCTGAAGATCACATTTACCTTAGATTTGATAAAGGCTGAGTAAATGTCAAAACTGCAGATTTCTTTCACATGAAGAACATTGCTAAGCGTGCAACACAAACATCAATACAGACCAAACAAATTACTGAATTAAGAACTTGCTCCCCATCAGGATTGCATGACTCCAAACACATCACAAGAGAGAAAGAAAGCAGAATGACGTGGTTAATGAGTAACGGATACCTAGAAGTAAATGCAACAGCTGGCAGGTGTGCTGCATGATGATAATCCACAGGTCTCATAGGCTCAGAACAAACATCAATTGAGTACAGATTATCTATCTCACTATCAGCAAGTCAAATCTACACAAAAATGCACACAATATTGTACTTTGAGAGGCAAAGCAACAGCCTCTAAATGGTGAACAGCAACAAAGAGCAATAACCTTACTGTAAAAAATCACGTTTGTGAGAATTGTAGCCCCTTATGTGAGCTGTACTGCAAATGGACTCTAATGCATACAAGAATCAAAATTAAATTAAAATAAAAAGTGCCAAACTCAATATGGATGTTAAGCTGGAAACACAAGATATCTATAGTTTTGACACTTGATACCATACCAGTATGTCAAAAAGTAAATGAACATGGAAGCAGACATAAACATAGGTTAGCAATCAACTGTGATATTCTGCCTTAATAGTTGCACACTCCAATTATTTCAAGCTGAACGGTCACCTACTCTCCTCAGCCTTTCCTTGTCCACTCTTCTCAACATTTCATCCATTTCTAGAACTTGTAGAATGCTATCCATGCGTGCACACACACACACACACACACACACACACACACACACACACACACACACACACACACACACACACACACACACACACACCTGCAGTTAAACGCCACTTATACAGTTTCTGAAGTGATGAGAGTATCAACAACTGGGTGTTGGTGTTTTCCAATTCCACCTTCACTGAACTCAGAAAAAGTGTGCAAACAAGTGTTAAAAAAGGAGAAATGCTCATGTCTGCAAAAAGAAATGGCAAATATTGGAAATCCTCCACACCGTTTGAAGAAGATAAATTCCTAGCAGGAACGATAAAGGCAAAAAAAAATGGACCACCCTGAAAAGTAATTGCAGACATTTGCTTTTAAATACAGAAAGCTAGACAGCCAACCAAGGAAAACACTGTGGCATGAATTAATGGGTAAAACTAGTAGGAGACCAGCACACTAGACGGGAACAGCCAGGGAAGGTAAATGTAATAGATTCAAAAGGTTACACTATAATAAAATAAATAAATGGAAAACATGCGTAGAAGGCTCGGATAGCCAGTGCATTTACATTCCATCCTGGTGCTCCTTGTGTTTTGTCGTACTGTAACTTTATTTTCGTGGCTTCAGGGACTGCATGATGAATGCTACTCTGGTGGTTGGTTGGGAAAAATGTTGATGAAGAGGCAGTAAACTTCGCTGTTACAGCTGCCATTACAGTTAATGATGTAACAACTTTTCTGTCTGGCGTTTTGTAAGGAGAGCTTTTAACAAGTTAGACTCTGTGCCATTTTTAGTTGTTCTGAAAAAGGCACCCTTGCTACGTTAGTCTCAGAGAGTTAATAAAACATGACAATCAAACAATAAATGTAAACTGTAAGAAATGTACATTTGAAGAAAATAAACAGACCAAGAGTGTAAAAGACCACCAGTACTGCAAACAGTTTTTCAGCTTTTAGAAACCAAACAATCCGTCTCGTTTACCAGAGCTCTTGAAGTTACTAATTTATTTTCAAAGCTGTGATATGGCTCTCCATTACAGAACATAAAATAACATTTAACGGAGTATTTCAACATACCTGATATTGAAACCTCTACCATTAGGTGCTGTCTGGCATCTGTATCCTCTTCAGCATGAACACACACACACTGATTCTTAAGTGTGAAAACGGGAAGGGTGTTAAATCAAATGAAAAAAGTGTTTTTACACCGAAATTGCAGTTGAAGGTTGTGGGCCGCGGGTTGGACAAGTCTGCTTTAGTAACACTTCCAAATAAAAAAAAAAAAAAAAAAAAAGAAACATGATACTGTAGTAATACTTGTAAGTACAATGTAATACAATAACTATGTTCATACACTACAGTACAGTAGAATGTTCCACAGAAAAAAAAAAAAAATGTTAAGCATACATCTTTTTAAGCTTCACTTCACATTTCTGTACTACAGGCATCACCCACAAATATTTTTCATTCTTTCCTGAACTTTCAGACCTCTGCCAGACCTCCTGCTGTCACCTAGACCCTAGTGAGCTGCAGTATCATTTGCCCATTCTACTGTATAGTACAGGAAGTACTTCAATGTTGTGTCTTTCGGCTTTTCCTGGTTAGGGGTCGCCACAGTGGAACTCCGGTCCACTAATGATTGGCAGTAGATTTTTACGTGCCGAGTTGCCAGCCCTGATGTACAACCTTCAACGAAGGTACGCCCATTCACGCTTGTCTTCAGACAGATGACGCTTTAGCTGAGAATCGAACGGGATAATGTCTTACTGTGAGGTGACAGCGCTACCGCAGCACCACCACCGCAGTACAGTAAGTACTTCAATACTGTACTGTACAAGACAGTGGTCTTGACCAATCAGATCACTAACACAGCAGTCTCTCTTAACCAATCGGATCTTTTGTTCTCCATGAAGGTGAGCAACTGCTCTAACAAGACAAACTGGGACAGGAAAAGTACAACATAAGTCTTCATTTTCAAGTTGAGATTTGGGCAACTTTAAGGATTTTTATTTATTTTCACGTTATTTCCGACATTGTGGCAGCCCATTCTTATCTATGGATTGTCCTTGTGTTAGATTTCTGTAACCTGGGGACTGCCTATAATGCAGGCAGAACTTTGTATTTTGTGATTTGCTTTAGAGGGCTTTCAGTTGCAGTTGCCCCTTACTTCTGCAAGTTACCAAAGCCTCACTGTGTTTGTGGGTGGGGTTTCAGGCCTGTATATCAAATGCTTTGAGTTTGCTGTTAAGTGTTTCTGAATAAAATTAGCAGTGGAGTGTAGTTATGACAAAATGAAACTTTATGCTCATGCTGTCCTTTAAAACAAAAAGTCTGGTTTACCAGAGCAATAGCTATTTTTTATTTCTTTATGGTTTTTAGTGAATAGGAAAGACTACAATTCTGCCTTGTCAGTGTTTGCTTAAACATGGTCACCTCTGACATCACTGCTGTTTGTTTGATGATAGAACATGTTCACCTGGTTATAATCTGTTTTGTAATACAACTGCAGTCCTTTCTAAGAAACCAATTATAAATGAGCAATCATTTACTTTACTTCATCTTTTAAAATTGTAAACATTCCCAAGAAATCCCTTGCACCTCCACAGCCCTGTTTAAATTTCTATGGATATTATTTTCAGTCTTGGTATGAGAGAGTGAACCTCTGACACGAAGGGGCGCTTTGAGCAAAGTCCAACTTGGTGGTGAGGGTGCAAGTTTACAAGCACATGATGAGAATTGTCAGATAAATGAGCACCTGGAGGGGTGACATTTCTTTGGGGCTGTGTCATGTAGTTTAATGGCAGCTGTTGAGCTGTTTTTGCTAAGCTATAAAGCTTCAGGTGATAGTGTTGTTGAACTTAGATTCATGTTTTATTTTTTTGGCGGAAGTTGTTGACACACTGCTCTTTCAACAGTGTGATACAGTCACATTTAGTGATTATCTGAGCCATGCTACAACAGTGTTTCATTGAGCTCTTTTACCATCTTTTTTGCGTCTTGTTTTTGTATTACTCACTGAAAGTACTGCATAAAGATTGGCTTGCCTCAATGAGATGCAGGGTACCTGCAGTGCTGGTGATTCTGGCTTGGAAACAAATGTAAGTGGTCAGAGTAGGTTGGGCAACTTGGTTACCTTAAGGCTGTTTGAGTGCTTATAATTCTCTCAGAGAAGAGAGTTGCATGATTTCAAAAGTGCAGCAGTTTTGAACTCCATGGAGTGGTATTTCATTGCTGTAACAATGGCCCAGGTGATTCAGATTTGATTAGTGGCTCGAGTTGGAGCAGCCAGATGGGAAAGTTGGTGCTGGGAGTGAGTGGCAAATAGCTCATTAATTTCAGGGGAGGTGTGTGGGCTTCTCTTCTTGTGATTATGGTGATTTACAATAGGGACTGGGTAGCCATGCAGCAATCACAAGGAATGTTGCTAGTCGCTTGGCAATGGGGGTCCGGGAGGAGTTTCTGCTGTGCATTGATTTTGAGAGCTGTAATAGCGATGCCCCCTTAACATGCATAGGGGATGGAGCTTCCTAAAACTCCCTGCACTGGCTACCGCATCACTCCTTCTGCCCAACTCATGCTGTTTTGAGGATGGTGCTGTAGGATATGCCACAAGAACAGTGGCACCTGTGGAGGAATATTGTAGGATTGTGACACTTGCATAAGAAGGGAATAAATGGGTCTATGAGGTAGGAAGAGGACCGAAATCTGTGGATTGGAGTAGGGGACTCAAAAGTGCAGTAACTTCAAGTAGGAGCCAAGTGTGAAGCAGCTGAGTCAGTGTTGGTGTGTAGAGGCAGGCAGACCTCTGGGAGGTGCCATAAGGTTGTCGCACATAATGTGCTTTGAAAATATTAACACTGGCTAGGCTAAAAAGATGCAAAAGACCCATCTTATCAATCTGGGCCATTTGTTACTTGGTACTGTGTAGAATGGTATTGCCTGGACAGCACGCTCAGGTATATAATGAAAATAGAGTGAGAAGTTTCTGCAACCAATTTAACTTGTCACAGTCATTGGTATATTCTCAGAACTACTTGAAGTTAAGCATGGTTTTCTGTAAAGCAGCAAAGTTTACCACTCCACACACTTTCTATGCCTATCTAAACATACGTTGGAGTGAGCTGTGGCATGTCGACTTTGTTTTCATGCTGTTCCAAAGCAATGATGCACATATCTGAGTAATCTCAGTAAATGATATTCTTAATGTGACCTCTAATCTGATGAATTTTTTACTGCTGTAAATTAATGCCAAAATGAATGTGTATAAAGGGCTATCCATAGTATATTTGGCCAGGCTGTGGAATTCATTTTGAAAGAGCTGCCAAATTCACAAGGTATTCAAAGGTATTTTCCTGCAGTAAATGCCAATACCAAAGGGCACTGACTAAGTTTGCATACTGAAATCTAGGATCAGTCATTGAATTCCCAAATGAATCCTGTAAGAAAGGTGTTTTTATTCTTCATTTTATCCTGCAGGAAGGTTTCTCCCAAAATCGTGGACTAAAACTAAATGCCAAAAAAAAAAAAAAATGCAATACTGCATCTTCGGGAAGTTATGTACCCCTGGGAACAACTCCATTGATAATGGTGCAGCGATAGCATTGTCTCACAATAAGTGGTTCTCCGGTTTGCTTCTCAGCTGGGGTGCCTTCTGTGTGGAGTCTGCATGTCCTCCCTGCATTCGTGTGGGTTTCCTCTGGGTGCTCTGGTTTCCTCCCACGTTACAAAGATATGCGCCTGGAACATTTCTGTCCAGGCCTCCGCTGAAAATTGGCTTTGTTCCAAGTTGGACTTTCCTGGTTAACAAATGTTAAATAAGTAAAATATGCCTTAAAAGTTGTCTTAGTAGTTAAGGATTTAGGAAGTTATGTGGAGAGTAACCTAACTTTTGACCGTGTACATTGTATAAGAAAGTCCTTCCATATTATACTGCAAACAGTGTATGTAGCTCTCAGGAGGTCAGTGTCTCTCTACCCAGCCCTCATTAGGCTTATCATGGAGTATAATGCCTCCTTTGGCATGTATCTGTCCAGCGACATGCGACAACTGGAATGCCCACAGAAGTAACCTCTCTAAAATGATACAAGGCCTAGACACTAAGTTCAAAATTGACCAACTCGAGGCCCTGTCACTGTACTCTGTATCCTGTTTCCTACAAGGGATCCTCTGATCCAGTACTGATGTATTTCCTGCGCATCAGCAAGTCAAAGGGATCTAAACTCTGCTGCAATGTCAACAGAATGGTTTGGAGGGGCATGTATATCTAGCAGAGGATACTGCTGCTGTGGAGAAGACTCGTACACACAAAACAAAGCTCATCCCTGTCCATATTGAAGTGCAACTTGGATCTGTGGAAGAGAAACAAAAATTTACCCCAGGACTGCCCCTGCATTACTCGTGGACAGAGGCAGCTCCCATAACCCATGCACAGGTCACCTCAATCCTGTGAACCCAGTTGTTTTCACTAGGGGTAATATATAATCATTAACCATGGGATGGGTAAGGCCAGTCACTAACCAAATGGAATAAGCTGTTTCAAGCACAAAAAGAGAAACTGGCTAAGCTTAAAAACGGCCCAGAAGATCAGCTAGTGTAGTACTGGTCTATGAACCTATGGTCTGTCTTTTGCAAAACCAATCTGATGTGGATCTAGGGACATAAGGTCACCTATATTGTCTTAGTTCAGCTGTAGTATGTACCATAGTCTTGCAAATACTAGTCTGACTCTTAAGCCTGCAGTTCGTAGGGCTCAGTGTGGGGAGGGGGGTACCTTTTATGTAAGGGCACTACAGCAGTTTCTCTCCATGCATATGGAACCTAACGAGTGACATCGTTCAACTTGAAGTGATGTAGGGGATTTTGCTAGATGGGACTTGGTACTTCCCAGGGGGCATCCAAGGAATATTTTCATGATCCATGGAACTGGTATTTTTAATTTCGGAAAGTGCTAAAAAGAATTGATTCAAAATGGCTTCAGGAAGAGTCCACAGTTCCAGCAAAGATTTGTTAGTAGAAGAAGAGCAGTTACAGTGCTACAACTGTGGAGGGAGAGAGCAGTTACAGTGCTACAACTGTGGAGGGAGAGAGAGAGAGAGACCATCCCCATTTGGCAATTAAGTTTAAAAAAAGCAACAAAAAAAGACACTGAGGAAGAGTCACGGAAGGAAGTTGGCTTTTGCATAGCCGACTAGCACCACCCTAAGTATGCAGTAATGTACATGTGGCCAAATCTTAAATTTGCAGAATGAGGTAATCGATGTGGTGAAGTGTCCTCTTGCCATGCACTTAGCCCCTGCACTCTTACTGTTTAACTGCCGTACTGCCATAGAATACTGGAGCTCTGATTGTGACCAGTATTATCTGGTTTGAAATGGCAGCCCGGGCACTGGAAAAGCTGGCTGGGGAGGGAGAGCACTGATGGAGAATTGCCTGCTTGCCTGTCCCTTGGAGGGAAGGTGAGGGGCATACTTCTCTGGAAGGTGCATCCCGCCAAGGATGATTCTTGGTGGAGACCAGAAGGGAAGTCTGCTCATTCTTGGGGAGTTCAGAATTCTGCTTAAAATTACACAGTAAGAGAACACCAAGCGTTTTGAGGGCGTCTGTCAGAATAATGTTTCAACCCAAGTCGGCTATGTGAAAGCATAGTGTGCTATAATACACAAGGCCAAGTTTTTCTATTTTATAGACTGAGGTAGTTCCCTTAGGGAAGTCATCCTTTTCTAGAGAAACACTGATCTTGTGACTGTCAACTAAACAGTAATGGCACAAAGGGGCTGACTTCATGGCTTATATTATGATGGGTTTGCATTGTGACTCAGATCAACAGAGTTCACGTCCGAGTCTTATCAGTGAGGGAGCACACTGAGTAGTTGCCTGTTTGCAGTTCTCTTTGGGATTGGAAGGTGAAGGATGCATATTTTAAAGAGTTTTTGGTAGAGATCAGATGTGAAGTATCTTCTTGCAAAGAGGAAAGCAGGGCTGTTGTGGCTTATGTCACTCCAGAGAAGTCTGTTTCATCCCTCCCATGTTGCAGCCACTGCACACATTCCCTTTGAACATTAACATGACATGCACAAGGGAAAAGCTGACTGAAGCTTAAAAGAATCTCCTTCCAACAGTTGCTTGGATGACTGCCATGACATGGTTGAGCGCTGTACTGGACCAGATGGTTTGAGTACTGCGCAGAAGAGGGGGTCTAGCTGCCTGGAAAATGACATCCCCCCTCAAAAAATGTATAAGTGAAATGAGTGGCATTCACACTGTCCTGGAGCCATTCTTGGATATTAACACATCCTTGGAGGTATTGCCATCAGAAAGTAAGCTGTCCCTCTTTGTCCATATTTAGTGTGATTCGTTCCATGGTTCTGTGTAGAGTCTGGAATACCCTTTCTTTGGAAGGATTGAGGCATTTCATTTAAACCTTATACTAAGCTTACTTAGTTATTTTTCCTTTTTATACTAAAAAAAATTGATTTCCGTGACGACAAAGTAGATGTCCAAGTGTCTTGAGGATTTATCACAGTATTTTTTTGTGTGTCATATGAGGCTAAATCTCTTGCTTTGGATCATCAGAAGGCATTTCATTACAATAGCCGCTGCCTTTCCAAACCTTATCTGCTGAAACCTGCTGTGTGACATGGTGGAATAAAGCTTCGAGTCCCCCCCCCCCTCCGACAGCTTGACAGCTTAATTTTGATGTAATTGCTCTGAGGGTGACTCGCAAGGTTGGGAAGATGTGAGTGCGTGGCTTACATTGTCTTTCCCATTTTGATGTGTTGTGCTTTGTCTTACAAGCCCTGCTGATAGTGGATTTTTGCTGTCTAAGCAAGCACTGGGGACCATGATAGTCCAAAGTGGCTTGTCAGGAATAGAGGAGTACTGTAGTTAATAGTAGTACCTGTGAAAGCATGAATGCTTCTGGCAAGCATTGCAAAGGCTGCATGTATGTATGTTATTAGGGGAAGTTGAGGTGGCTCTAAGTAGAAAAAAATACCTGTGATGACTGCCTAGACAAAATTTGACCTCGCAAACAGAAATATGAGAAACTGATGGATGGTGGGTATTTATTTGTTTATTTATTTATCTATCTATCTATCTATCTGCTCCAGATATGGACCTCTGAGATTTAAAGAGAAGTCCACACTTTTTCCTCCACCAGTGTACTATTCTTCACTGATTTTTTTTGCCACCTAGTAAGCATGGGTACTGCTTTAAAAGTGAGTTTGTGGGGAAGTGAGACTCTTATTGTAGTATGCAGGAGGCAGATATGTGGAGAGTAAAGAAAATTATCACAAATTGCAAACGTCCTTTTCCCCCATTACTCCCAAACACCTACTGACATCTATCTCAAACTGTGGATCTGTACCTTTGCAGTTTTTATCTTGTATTTTTTACTTGGTAGTACAAAGTACAAATTTGCAGATTAGGCTGACAAATTTATGGAAGATGTAAAATTGTCACAAAGCACTGTAGGTACTGACACATTGGGTCATTTTCCAGTTTAAATGTGATACTAGCATTTTATTAGTTAAGTTATGGTTTTTACTCCATGCCTAATGACCATAAATTCTCCTCTCACTTGGACATTTCCCTGTCTGAGGAGGGATGTCATCCAGGCAGTCATAAGAGTGGTTTGCACTATGGTATTATGTCAAAGTTTTTTTTCTCACATTTTGTGGCATTATCTCACCCCTGGTAGTGATGATGGCACTCCTGTCACTGCATAGGTCAACTTCATTACCTTGATCACACATGCATGCCACCCCCCCACATGCATCAACAGGGGACTATATTCACAGTCTAGGGTGACCATATCCACATCCTACTAGCACTGGCTCCCCACGTCATTATGGGCTTCTACCGTTCAGCCAAGGCTCCAGTATCAGTGCAGTCATGTGAGCCAGGTGAGAATTACCATTTCTTCCTCGACGATTGGTACCTCATCCTTTATGCCTATGCTGTCAAGTGCCTGAGACACTGGCCGAACTCTGCACAACTAGACTGCAAGTAATGGCTTTATCCTTGTCACTAGTGCAGGCCATAGCAGTTTTATTATTAATTGAGGTAGTGGGCTGATTGCAAAGTAGCACGTTTCAGCTACTGTCTGGGTGGTGCCCTAATACACCTGTGTTGATATAGTATGCAACATGCAGCTGTTGGAACAGTACAGTCATTGACAAAAATATTGGGATGAGTATACAAGTTCCTGTTGTATGTGAAACTTGTTGTATGTAAAACTCTCAAAAGTACTTTAAATATTGAAAGTTTAATAGAATGGAGTATACCAGCATTGAACATTTAATTCAGATGTCCTCTCTGCCTAATGCTTCTAGATTTAAACACATAACCCCCACAAATTTAGCTAAGAATATAATTTAACCGTGCAAGTTGTATTTCCAGTAGTTACAATGTTAAATCATTAGCGGACCGGAGTTCCGCTGTGGCGACCCCTAACCGGGAAAAGCCGAAAGATACAACAACAACAATGTTAACATAGCCTGTGGCATAGATTTGCACAAGTCTGGTGTGAAAGTGCTTACTTTTGTTGGAATCTCTCTCTATTTCATTTGGACTCTTTAAGCATAGATTGACTAGATTAAAGCCTGTCTTACCTGGGGTAAATAGTGAACGTATATGAAGAAAATTATTCATCAAGGTAAAGTGTTATATATAGACTGCCTTATTAAAAAGGTTAGTGAACACAGATTTAATTTTGTGTATGCATGTTTTTCCTCTCTGTCCCAACTGCCTATCATCAGCCCTCTTCTATTCAGCTGACTCATTACTTCCTCATTTTGGTTAGGACTGACTTGGGAGGAGCCATTATTTAGACTGCTGTCAGAGGTTTGTGAATTTTCTTTTATGAACCTAACCCCACATGCACCCTGTGAAACCTGAGGGAGTGGAAGTGCATTGGTCTAACTACAGTGGATGTCTCCTCACTTCTGCAAGGGTATGCCGCCAAGAAACCCTGACTGTCCCCCTGAAGCACAAGTGCTAATTTCTCTGGTCTGCATGAGGGAAGTCCTAGCCATGCGCATCTGTGTGCTTTCACTTTTTTCCATCCCCTGTTAGAGGAGCAGTCCATATCCCTTCTCTCCTCCCCTTCCTTGCCAGCTCCTTTAGTGTTGGGGTTGCTAACAAAATCCTGGTTGCCTGGGTCTTGGTCAGTGCTGTGGGCTTTAGAGCCAGGCAGTTGATATAAAGACCTTTACTAGCATACATTATGTGTAGGACTTGCAACAAATCTGCTCAAATTACTGTCAACTGATTAGTTGACTAGAGATGTAGAAGTCAAAGGATTTCATGTCAGGGTGCTTATTTAGGTGATGTTGGAAATTGGTAAATTTTGGCTGTCTTTTTGATAGTGTTGTTGAAGCTTTCTTATTCTGCAGTCAGTGCTGTGATTTCAGTGGACAGGTCTCCCCATGCTTTAGGAATAATGATAGAAAAGGTGGGACCTGATGTAGGTAGTGAATTAAACTGATCATTAAAGGATGAGCCCATTGACTTCAAGGCGAGTTGTAGCATAACCGTATTCTTATAGTTTGTATATGTAGTGAGGTAGATAAGTTAGGCTGTTATGTGGATGGGGAGCCAGTTTGTACACATGCGATGTACTAGCAGTGGTTTTCATAAGAAGGGGAAGTAGAATGAATCTATAAATTCATATGACAGCACCTGCAGGTCTGAGGCATTTTAGAGGAGAATAAGCTGGTAGTGGCAGATTATATTAACCTGGGGTTGCCAGATGCTTTAGGCATTTGCTTTCCTTCCCGTTAGGGTTAGAAATCATGAGGTCAGTAGACATTGATGGTCTTATTTAGGATTTTATAGTGGCATGTATGGTCATTGTCAGAAGATAGCTAATGTAATGCCCAAGTATCTAAATGAAGTATGCTGTAGTCAAGAGGGAGTGGTGATTTGTTGACTACTGTATGTAGTCTCACAATTTTGAAGTACTCAAGTCTGTATTTTAAGAATGATTTGTTTTTCTCTTAGAATTTGGGATGGGTGGTTGTTATCACTTTGAAACTGTTTCTGTATTGTCATGTGATGCAGCTGCTAAATAAAATAACTGACAGCATACAGAAGAATATTGTTCAGAAGATATTGGGGAGCTTGTGGAATGCCATGAAAAGGAGGAGGCCTAGTAAGGTTCCTTACCAGAATGTATGGGGTGTAAGCTTCTTTCAGAGCATGACCAGTAAGTACTCTTTTTAAACTGATAGTAAATGAAGAGATTGTGGATGATCCATAGTTATAGTATTTTAACATATTTATGAGAATGTAAGGTTGCCTGTGTCAAATGCCTTGAAGGATCAACAAGAGCCCCAGGTAGGAGACCTTGGTTGTTTGCTCGAAGTATTGAATCTGAAAGAGTTAGAAGAGCTGTCTGTGCGCTCCTACCTCTGAAGACATGCTGAGTAGAGGGGAGGTTGTAGTTTGATAGCCTTTTTATGTAGCCTGCTTAGCAGTTTATTCTCATTTCATAGGCCCAGTAATTGAAAGTTGGAATACCTGATGTGATGTTCTGACTGAAATAACTGCTGCAGTATTCACGACATGTGGATTGTTGCCACTAACATCCAGCAGGGGTACCAAGCCTTTCTTTTTGAGGTCCTACATCCACATGAACTCAAATTGCAAGCATAGGGGTATGTAGACAGAAGTACGATTGTTAACTTCACACTGTCTTGCTGCCAGCCAGAATGCAAGTCGTGCATCCGTTGGACTGATTGCTATTTGGTTGTTGTTGCTATTGCTCTTTACTTTTCTCAGGTAAGTGCTCTGTTGGGGAACCTTTCTCTGCCTTTTTTCTAATGTTGTTTTTGTTCAAATTTGTTGAAAAGAGTGAGTGAGGTAGGCCAACCTCATTGTGCCTATTCTGTCTAGGCCAGGAACACTATCTCACATTCTGCTCCATTTGTCAATCATTCATTCCTTAGCCCTTGGGTCAGGTCAAGGCTTTCTTCTCTCAACAACTTTCTTATTTTTAATGCTTGGCCCAGTCCAAAATGGTAGTTTGCATCCTCAGATGCTTCTCTTCCACCTAAGAAGAAGCTTGAGGCCCAGAACCAGATAGTCTAATGTTTTGGACTCCAACTTACCCACCGAGGTTACAGAACCCATGGTACATCAGGATACCTCTCAGTTGCCTGTTACTGAGACCCTGTCTGAGGCCAGTATGGCTGTTGAGGCCTTCCAGACTTCAGGCAAGTTCCATGAACTACAGTTCATGTCTGAGGGGCTTCGCTGCATCCCTCCAGTATTGGTTAAGAACGAGATACCTAGTACATTAATAAAGGTTAGGCAGGGTTCTGAACCTCTGCGTCTCATCCAGAGGGATATCCCGAATAAAAAAGCAAAAGACTAGACATGTAGCCTCTCCCTCGGTAGCTATGGAAAATGAATAGATGACTTGTTCAAAGCTGCTGTTGCCTTGAACCCCACCTTTGGATCTCAACCACAGTCTACACCTCAAAAACTTACTGTGGCATTCTTCTGGAGAACAAGGTTATGATTCAGACCACTTTAGACTATGCTTCTCAAATGCATTCTCCTGGACAAACAGATGTAGATGGTTTTCTGTCTCTGGATTCCCCTATTGAAGCTCAGAATTGGTACTACAGCCTCTTGGAGATGGGCACTCCTGCCCCCTTCCCAGTCCCTCCTGTGCTTGAGGCTTTCCACAATGCTTTCCAGTCCACTTTGGCAATGCCTGAATCTCAAACCGCTCCAAAAAGACCAGACAGGTTTTTACAAGGTGCTTAATTACCTAAAATAATTGTACATAAGTCCTGAGGTACTCTCAGCTACAGTGTCTTTTGCTTCAGATAAACCTTAACTCTCACCCAGTGTTAATGCCTTGCCTGCAGACAAGGATAGTAGGGCTATAGACAGCTGGGGGAAGACTGTATACACCTCTTTGGGTGTATATCATATCAAATATCAAATGTAGCAAAATCCCAAAAGAACTGAAAGTAACTCCACCAATCCGTAAATGACAAAAAGCAAGTGGCCAAAGGCAAAGAGCAATAATAAAAGTCAAATTTTTTTTTTTTATTATTACAGTGCAAGTGCTTTCGGAATGAATCACATTACTTTATTTTATCAATCATCAGACACAAATAACACAGTCTAAAACAACTTAAATACTACAACCCATCTGTTTCCCACCAATTGTAAAACAACAAATTCCCTCCAAAAATTAATTAATTCAATTACAAATTCTTAAAAAGACACAGCCTAAATATGACGTCAGGACTTGGCTTTTAAGTTTCGTAGCCTTCAGTACAGGCTTAAGGGGAACACAGTCATTTAACCCTGATCCACAGTGTGCTCCAGTCTTATCCACTGAAGTTCTGTGTTTGCAGTGTCATTCAATATATCTCCCAGTCTCATACTCTCTGCTTGTACATGTAAAACTTGAAACAAAAAAGTGTGTGCATCCCCTGCTGCAAAACTGTTTTGCTAATGCACTATACTAGTGCCCCTTCCTAGTACAGTACAAATGATCCCTGATCCTTTCCCTGAGCCATCGATTGGTCTTCCCTATATAATATTTAAAACTGCTTACACAATGGGAAACACATACTATATTGTGATTATTGCAGTCTGCCCTAACCTTTTAATTGACATAAATGTCCTGTGTCAGGATGTCTAAAGAATCTAGATTTGTCAACATATTCACAATATGTGAATGTGCCGCATTTACATGTACCTACCTCCAAAAAATCTAAGGAACTAATTGACCTGGGGTAGCAGAGCTGCTGTTTCAAATTCTTCCTATTTTTATATGGGACTCTAGCTTTTGTGCCAACAAGTTCACTAGTGTTGTCATCCACTGTTAGAATATGCCAATTTCTACTAATTATGTTCCTAACCCTACCCACATCTTGGGTGTATGTTAGTACTACTGGAATGCGTTTATCAGCATGTTGATACTCTGTTATTACCAGAGAAGTTAGGAGTACCCTGTCCTTCCCTCTCACCTTTTACCTTCAAATGTGCATGGTCTATTTCTTGTTGATTATACCCTCTTTCAACAAAGGCTTTTTTCAAGAAATCTAACTCGTGAGCAAAGTCGGTGTTGTCTTCACAAGAGTCTGGATGCCCTTAACGCCCGACCTTCCACTATGTGGACAAACAAATGTGGTGGATGAATACTAGCTCTATATAAAAATGATGGATAACATTCCTTTCTATGTAACCTTGTAGATGCAGAAATTAGGTCACTGCTGAGGTGGTGGCATAGAAAGACAGTTGTATCTGAATTTTTATATTTAGGATTATAGCAGCTTGCTGGACAGGAGATGGTGGGGAACAGACAAGTCCTTAATAGCATGTTGAAATGTGTACATCAGCAAGGTAGAAATTGCTGAACTGTTTGTGGTCCTAAGGAGGTCATTCCCAAGCAGCTTGCCTATAACCAACAGGTAGCTGATTTTCCCGTTCCTCTTTGCTAATAGTTTGGGCAAGAAAGGAAAGCAAGGGCATTCCAGCAGTGGTTGCACCATCACCATGGTAGCATTTAGCTGAGCAGCAATTCTGACACTGGCCCATACTTTCAGGCCTATAAATTGGTTGCCAGAATATTCCAGGATTTTCCTTCTAAGTTCCATTTATGGTGGTGCTAAGATGGAGGGTTCTCGATTTTTATCTTAGAATGTCTTGTTTAGTTTAAAAATACAAGTAACTTTGTCACAAATTTCAAAAGGACACAGTGGCCTACATCTGGAACACAGTGACACACACACACACACACACACACACACACACACACACACACACACACACACACACACACCATATTCTTACTGTGAGCAAGTGAGGATCCTGTAGGCTATGTAGGGATTAGTAAGTTACTATAGTAACTTTAGTTATACTAGGATGTGTAGTGGTGAGCCAGGCACACTTGGACATTACAGTTGCATACAATCTTACCATAACAGCAGATGTCCTTCTCTTCACTGTTGCACTATCCAAAACAGAAGGTATCTCTTGCCCAGGGCAGCCTGATGCCCTGCCAGTATACAAAAGCCTAATTATCTTGTATGCACCGTACATTATATTTGTGCTGTCCATACAGAACACAGGGTATTAAAGGGACATATGGACACAGCTACCCAGAATTTAATTGCCCCAGAAGAGAAAAGTCTCCATAGAACAAGAGAGTCCATGCACATCTAGGAGAAAAAAATGCAGAAACAAAATGAGGAAACTCTCCGCAAGAAGGGAATCTAAAACAAACAAAAAAAAAACAGACCTAATGAGGGGGTTGGGGGGCAGGAGCGAATACTGCAGCAGTGAAGAGAAGGACATCTAGTGTTATGTAAGATTTTACACAACTATATTCTGTCCTTCTGTATCACTGCTGCAGTATCCCAAATGGAAGGGAGAGTAAAAAAGCTTGGGGGATCTGAGATTGACGTCTGAGAAGAGCCCGCAACAAACCCACATAAAAAGGTGGCAGCAAAACCTGCTCTGGCAATAGAAACCATATCCAACTTTTCTAATGCTTAGTAAAGGTGTTCATTGAAGACCAAGTAGCAACTTCAAGTATGGAATTGGTGTACAACCCCTAGAAGAAGGCACCAGAAGAGGCAACAGCCCTTGTGGAATGAGCTCTAACAGACATTGATGGAGATTTGCCATGGAAAGTGTAACAAAAGGAAATGGCCTTGGATATCCAGGAGAAGATTGTTTGCTTAGAAACCACCAAACCCAATGTCCTCTGATGAAAGGAAACAAAAAGCTGATCGGACTTACGAAAGGCCATAGTTTTATCCAAATAGTACTTGAGCTGTCTGTGCAAATCCAAGGTATGCAGGACCCTCTCACTAGCAGACTGAGGAGAAGGGGAAAAAGGAACAGAGTTTTACCGACTGATTCAAGGACGGTAAAACTCTTACTACCTTGGGAATAAAAGGATTAGTATGAAGAGACACTGTCCTGTGAAAAACTAAAAAAAGGAAGAATGGTCATAAGGGCCTGGAGCTCAGAAACCCTCTGAGTAGATGTAAGAGTCAGCACCAACACAGTCTTCCAGGTACAATATTACAAAGAAGCAGAATCTGCAGGCTCAAAAGAAGCCCAAGTCAATCTTTTCAACACAAAGTTAAGATCTAAAAGAGGAGGAATTAGTTTCCTTGGAAGCCTAATATCCAAGATGCCTTTGAGATCGTTTGAACTCAAGACGAGAAGTCACCAGGAGGATTAAAGGGGAGACCAGCAGAAATGGTGGACAAATGAGCCTTCACTGAAGAATAGGCCAGGCCAGACTGGAGCCTCTCACAAATAAGAGAGGACCAGATGGACCCCCACTAAAGGGTCCTGGTTATGACCATGAAACCAGACAAAATCTTTTCCATTTGGACATACAAGATTTTCTGGTTGAGGGTTTATTTTCTTCCTGTAAAACCCTGAACACATCCTTAGAAAAGATGTGCTTGAAAGGGATCAAAACATGATCACCCAGTGTCATTTGAATAGTGGACAAGTGGGGGATAGATGAGACCACTTGTCCTGTTTGAAGAGATCCAACTGGTGAGGTAAGTTATAGTGATTGACCCTAGCCAGATTCATTAAGAGGGGGAGCCAGTGCTGTCTTGACCAAAAGAGAGTCGCTAGCAAGATGTTTGGGGAGCCCAGCTGAATCTTCTTCAGGACCCCTGGAAATAGAGAAAGAGAAGGGAAAGCATAAAGGAACATCCCATCTCAAAGAAAAGAATGGGCATCTATCTTCATGCCTGATGGCATGGCACGCTGGAACTGAAGAGGAAGCTGCCTGTTCAGAGGGGAGGCATGGACTAAAGGAACGGTTGAAAGTTTTTATTAATTAAATGGAAGAGAGATTAAAAATGTCATCTTAGGTGTTTGGGCATGTTGAAATCGGTATAAGAGAGGAGGGTGTATAGGAACAGGTGGTTGTTTAGAGCTGAAAATAAAAATGATTATTCATTCCATTTCAAACAATGCAATAACTAAAGTGATTAGCAATTTTTTGATCTTTCTAGAGGTTATTTATTCCTTTAAGGTACTGCAGAAAAGAATGATGCCACAGAAGAGAAGAGGACAGTTGTATGAATTACAGTGCATTTATTCAACAGCAGAAGGAGACTGTAAAACCTGTCTGTTCTAGCTTTTCAGTCCATTTTATTATTCCACCTTTCCTTCATCTCTGTGTTTTTCCCCCACCTTTTTACATCTGTCCTAAATGCTTGTGTGAATTCACTTTTCACTACCCATTTTGTGGGTCCACAACCTTGTCCATGAAATACTGTTGTAGAGTCGAAAAGTAGTTGATCCCTAAAATCTGCTGCTTATTCACCTCCTCCCCTTCTGTCCAGGATAATTCTTTCACATCTGGCTAGAAGTAAGTGAATACCTTAGGAACATGAAAGAAATGGGTAAATACCTTGATCGCTGTAGGAATTGAGGACCATTCTGTACATCATTCCACTGCCAGGGCATAGATGGACTGGCACAGGATGTAGTTTTGGAGTACCTCGGGGCTCAAGTAACAGGAGGAAGCCTGTAATAGTCACCCTCGTCTATGCCTCATGAAGTTTTCTGATCTTGAAGCCGCAGTCCATTTTGACCTCCCAGGAAGCTGTAGTCCATTTTGGGCTGATCATGGCAGTCTTGACTCCTTGTATGCCTTGCAGTTGAAGCAGTTGTTGAAGGTTTTCACTCCATATTCCAGCTTGGAGAAGAAATGGATCAAAGAGAGAACAATAGTCCATTCCATTTCCCATCTCTGGCCTTGTCGATGTACCATCCTCTCATGATGAAATGACAAGGATGGAGTACTCAATATACTTTAAAAAGCCATTCAGTGAGCCCCTCCAAACCACACAGACTAGGATATTTCTCCAGGCCCTTTTGCTTTGCCTAAAAAGATGGGTCCAAGATTTGTCTGAGGTCCCTTAATCAAATGTTAGGCTGGTAGCTGCCTCAGCTGGGATTAGGCTTGTCTAGGAGAGGGGTGTTTCAACCTTGTAAACTCCTAGGCCTCTTACCCACAGATTCTGACCTTTAGTGACTGCCTCCACGACACTTAGGATTTGTCAGGCATTTTTAAGACTGACTTTTTTTTGTTTTGTGAGTCTGGTACTGTCATTCATAGCACCAGCTCCATAAATTTGCTTAAGGTCATAGAGTTGACAGTGGTTGGCATCTTTCTGAATAGTTACTTGTGGCAGAATTCACGTGAGTTCTTCAATGGACTCCAGTCTAGTCAGTGGACTCGACCTGTTAATTACCTCCATTTTCATGGTACATCTATCTGGGGCTTGTCACTGTCACCTGTCTTAGTGGATAGAACATTTGGAGCTTTGGTAGGACCCCCCCCCCCCTTGAACTACCAGCTCAGGAGTCTGAAAAATGAATCTGCCTTTGGGTGTAGGGGTACTTAAGTAGGCATAATGCTCAGAAGAGATGTAGGGTCTTTCAAGTCTCCCCTACATGTCAACCTTCTGGAAGTGAAAACTGTTCTCTTATTGCTGCATTTGTTCCAAAACTACCTTCCCAGGGTATTTCATCCATCCATTCAAACTGCTTGGCTATAATCTTGTAATTCAACAACCAAGGAGGGCAGTTTTGCACTGTATGCCATGAAGGTGTGACAGTAAGTCATCTAATGGGGTTTCATTTTCTGATAGCGACTTGGATTCAAGGGAGGCCACCTCTCTGGTCAGTAGGCTAATGACATGTTAAGCTATTGCCTGATTGTGCCCTGTGAATGGTTACTCAATCCATCAGTAACTAGGAGGATGTTTTGCTGATATGGAAGTCTGTTGAGTGGTCTATTTGCCTTCCAACCAATTTGAAATGTTAAAGGCTCTCTTCCATTATCCTCAGAGAGGTTGGACAATTGGTGTCTTTGTCCACCCTTGGCTGGATGGTGTTCCCTGTACTTTTTCCTTCTGTTCCTTTTAAGTGCCTGGCAAAGTGTAAGTAACTGCTGACAAAAACACAGTATAGACCGTGGCACCATGACCATATCTTTCCATGGGTATAAAGAAAAATATAAGTGGCAAAGCCATTATTTAAAGAAAAAAAATTGAAAGACCTTTGAAATGAGGATGTATGCTTAAGTAAATACACCAGCAGAAAAAGCGAATGAGAGTCTCAAGTCTGTAGGCTACTTCATTTAGTGTTATAGGAAATGAGGTATTGAAGGTGTCTACCAGGTGGTCATCTGGTTAGTTTTTCTGCCTTGGTGATGAGCTAAAGATCTTAAAGAACAGCTTTTTTCCCCTTCCTGTATATGTAGCAGTTGCCTCAAAGTCTCTCCCATACATTCTTAAATTCAACCACACTTTTTTTTTTATTCTGCCATGTCTTTTTTTATTCAGTAAGATTGTTCCAGAACAACTTCATGGCTGCCTTGAGCTTTCTAATTTTATGTCT
Organism: Protopterus annectens; assembly: GCF_019279795.1. NCBI lineage: Eukaryota > Metazoa > Chordata > Ceratodontiformes > Protopteridae > Protopterus > Protopterus annectens. The sequence goes on along the minus strand of NC_056746.1, from coordinate 208,181,726 downwards.
TCAGTTTGCATCCTCTTGTTTTCATGCATCTCTTTAGAGTGTGTAGACACTTTAATTCGGTCGTGTCCCCCCCCCCCCTTTTTTTTTTTAAAACAAGAAAATCTTTATTAAACCATCACTTATGACATAGGCATTCATATGTTTATATAAATTAAAATAATCCACACCAACACAATCCTAGTTGTAAGCATTTTACATCATAAACCATACTGACACACTCCCACTTGTAAACATTATACATCACTTGTAATCTACCCCATCATTTTCAGTCAAATATTGCGTAGCTCATTTAAGTCCTGCCTTCTTTTGAACCTCATTCCTTTTTTCCTGTGTAGTTTGCTCCTACCTTTTTTTTTTTTTTTTTTTTTTAAAGATCTGTTCCAGTTGTTTTATCTCTTACTATGCTCACTACTTTTAGTATAGATCTTTATTTCCATTTTCTAGTAATGGCTTTTTTGACAGCAACTAAAATTAGACACAGCAAGGTCTTACCATGTCTAGGGAATTCTGATTCTCTCCCATAGTTCAGAAAAATCATCTGCCTCGTCACACCATTCTGCCCACACAACATCTCCAACAGTGAATCCCATAGGGAATTCTTGAAGTCCACCAACTAAGTGCACTCCCAGAAAGTATGTTCCCAATTACTTTTTCCTTCGCTGTCACGCCTCCCAACATTTGCTGCCTACCAGAGGAAAAATACTCTTGAGTCTACTTGGGGTATAAAAATATCTATGTAGACATTTCCCAGCAAAAATCCTAAATCTTCTAGATTTTGTTGAATATTTGGGAGACGTACATATATCCTTCCATTGTTGCTTTGTGAATTGCTTATCCGATCTCTTCCCAATCCTTGCTAACCTCTTCTGATTCTTATACATATCGTGCAATATTATATATGCTCTACTAATTATTCCTTTTTTTTAATGGCAGCTATTGTTCTAAATTCTACTAAAAACTCTACCAGTACTGGTCTTTCATTTAGGACCCCCCTATTTCTTTCTCTTTGCCAATACTCTGATATCAGTCCTCGATAGAGAAGGCAATCTCTAACCTGCAGTCCAAATACATTCTTAGCGTCTTTCCATTCTGTCATCTTTCCTTCTCTAGTTATTTGCTCCCAATACCTTGGTTCCTTTGCAGGTTTTCTCCAATACATTCCACCCCCCCTCTTGCCTATTGTCTGTATCCCTAATTGCACTCATCCCTATTGGGAGAATCTCCTTTCTCCATTCCTGTGTTGGGTTAGTTCTTGGGATACTTTCTGCTACGTAATAATCCTGAAAAATATTATATCTATAGTTATTCTTCTTAAAGGCCTGCATCCAAAATCCCAGTCTCATTGTTTCTTGAGCCCCCCCCCCCATTTCATCATCATCATAATCATCATCATCCCTTTCCACTTTAATAGTTTTCTGCTTGTGCTATGTATGGGAGGCTTAACTGTGTAGCTCTGAAATACCCCATTCCAATCGGGTAATCCCATTCCACTCTCTCTTCTACTGGAAGAATCATCTTATCCCGCTTGACTCTTGCTGTCTTCCCCTCCCAGATAAAGTCCTTCAGCTCATTATTAATTGTCATCCATATCTTCTCCTCTGGTTGATAAAAATATGCCTCACCTGAGTATAAGACTAATGGGACTAAATGTTTTTAACTGCTTGTATCTTACTATCCATATAACAAAGCTTCCATTTTCTCAGTTTTTGTATTATGTTTTTAGTGTCTTCCCACATATCTTTAGCTGCCAGACCAGAATAATTTTAATCCATATTCCTAAATACTTCATTTTATCATGTTCCCATAAATGTGGATATTGCTGAACCAGTTCATATGTTGGTACATACTTTGCCACTATTGCCTTTATTTTAGCTTCATTAATTTTGTATACCAAAAAGATGTGAAACTGTCTCAAAATGTTCCACAGCACTGTAATGTCTTTTTCTAGTTTTGTCAGGTATAAAAAAATCATCTGCAAATAGAGCCAGCTTTTCTTGTCTGCCATCCCAATTATATTGTTGAATTTAAGTCCCTTATTTTCTTTACTTCTAAATATAGTGCAGTAACAAAGGGGAAAGAGGACAGCTTAGGCTGGTTCCTCTGCTCAAGCAGAAATTGTTAGAGGACCCCCATCCACTTTAATTTTCGCCTCCAGTCCCTCACATCTTCTCTTAATCAACCTTATAATTTTTCAGGAAATGCAAATGCTTCCATTGCCCTGCTCATAAAGTCCCAGCTTACTCTGTCAAATGCTTTCTGTGCATCGAGGCCCACCAACAACAATAGTATTTTCTTACATTCTGCTTCCCTCTGGATCATCCATGTTCTGTTAGTTTGCCTCCCCTCCACAAAACCACATTGATCTATATCTATCCATTTTGGCATTATTTTTGCCATTATAGACTTCATAATCATGGTTTACTATTGAAATGAGCCTACATGAAGCTGGATCTGATAAATCTGTACCCTGTTAAGGTATTACAGCTACCACGGTCTTCTTCCAGGATGTTGGTACTTCTCTTAAAATACTGTTAAACCCTTCCAGATATTTCAGTTTTTTTCCCTCATACCTGCCAAACTTCCACACTAATACCATCATACCGCAGAAAGTTCATATTTTTGGTGTGCTCCTCATAAAATTTGTGATTTTCTGGCAAATCATTGTGATGATCTGGTGATTGAAATCACTAAATGACATGCATTTGAGTTTCAGACTTCAAAACCTTCAGAAAAATGCATAGGTAGCGCAAAACCTGTTATTTTAGCAACTCTTAAGTTTATAAAAGCGATTTTTAGTATCTGTCCCTATTTTTGGATCTTTGTCCCCCCATTTTGTCAGGCCTTGTCCAGATTTCTAGCACTAAGAGGTTGAGAGGTATGAATGCCATCTGCTGCTGGGGACTTTCTGTAGATTGGTTATACATCACAATTTTTATCTCGTCTGTTCCTATCCTAAGCATTAGTAATTGAGCCTCATCTACCTGTAACCTTGACATATTCTTCCTTAAAGATTTCCATTTGTATCTTTTCTTGATTTCCATATTTCTCTGCTTTATACGGACTTCTATAGAATTTCTGAAATGTTTCTAATACTTCTACAGGATCTCTTACCTTCTTTGTTATAGGCTCCCTAAGCTTGGCAACGGCCGTTTCTACTTTTTTTTTGCCTGAGTCATTGTGCAAAAGTTTTGTGCTTTAGTGTTATAATAAAAAAAAAAAAAAAGGTTGCTTAACAGCAGTCTTTCTAAACTTGTGTATATTAATGAGGTAATCCCTTATTTACGGTTTAGCATTCTGCAGTTGATCCTCTTTTTTCTGAGATTCCCCCTATTCTGCAATACTTTAATGTTAGTCAGTCCCTGTAAATAATTCTTGTTACTTCTTAACCATAGCCCCCTTTCTTTTAATTCCACCATATTTTTAGACTCCACCTTAATTTTATCCCACACTCTGGCTATATTTTCAGAAGTAATCTTCTCAAATAGCTCCTGAATAGTTTCCACTACCCATTCCTTAAATTCCTGTCATTTCAACAGATGTGTGGGAAAGTGCCAGTGTCTCATTTTTATTTCATTACCTTGTGTTTTTATTTTAGTTATTATTGGTGCATGATCAGAAAGTTATTGTGTGTGCCTCAAGACTTTCAATTAAATGCACATGTTCCATCTTCCTGTGAAATGTACATTCTGTCTAGCCTAGTCCAGTTTTTATATCTTGGGGAATAATAGGTAAATTCACTCTGAACTCCTATTATTGAATTTACATCTTCCATACCAAGTATTTTCATAAATTTCTTCAAAAATCTACTCTCCTTTATTATACTTTCCCTTCTGGGCCCCACATTGTCAGTGCTGCAAATCAAATTCCAGATGTTAAGTTGTCTATCTCGCCTTCATTCTTGCTGGATGGGTTCGGAGCCGACCTCGGCTCCGACTCGGCCACTCTAAAAGCTCGAGAGTTGGTTCCACCGGCTCGAGGCTCCCCTTATATCCCACAATGCTAGGCGGTATTACCTCAGATCTCGTTTGCCGCTACAGCGATCGAGGTGTATGGTTTCTACCGGCTTCAGGTCAGTTATTATAGATTAATCTATAGTGAATTTAAACCCCCTTAATTTAGTCCTTTATAGTTATTTCCCTTAACTTAGTGGATTTTGACCCTTTCCTCCCTGTTTATCCACCCTTTTTTCCACAAGAACTTATTAGTTCTTCCCTCAGGCCTTCGGGCCCTTCCATCCCCTTAGTGGAGTGTATGTGTTTAGTTCTTTTTTAGATCCCTAAAACAAATCTCCCTTCTTTTTAGTTAACCTTGTGAAAAGTGTAATCGGTGTGTTTGTGTGTGGTTACACTTTCCTTAAAAATGTCTAAGGAGTCAAAGGTCTCAGGCTTCAAGAAGTGTGACTCGTGCTGTCAGAAAATGTCTCTGACAGACGGTCACACTTCTTGTGTATACTGCCTGGGACCTTTACACCTGCAGGACTCTTGTGCTGTATGCCATGGCTTCAGCCCTAGAGTCCTGCAGGAAAGAAAAAACAAACTTATTTTAAGAGGTTTGCTTAAGCCTGAGGGTTCCCCTACTGCTACTTCGGGCAAACCCTCTAAGGCTTCTAGGTCCTCGACTCCAGCTTCTGAGTCGAGGCCTAAGGCTTCGAAACCTACTGCTACATCGGCTCCGGCTGGAGCCGATGAGTCTCGGACTGCAGCTTCTGTGGTTCCCTCGGCTCCGGCTGGAGCCGAGGTATTGGAAATTCCTGGGTCGGCTCCGATCAGACCATCGGAACAGACATCTAGAAAGAGGTCTAGGTCACCATCCCTTGGCTCCGTTCATTCGGCTGCAGCGTCTCCCTTGCTGTCTGAACGGAGCCATAGATCTCACTCCTCTAGATCATCGAGGCTTTCGGATCATGACCTTCAGAGGGTAGTGAGTCGACTTCTTAAGTCCGAGGCACTGGCCCAAATGCTTCAGAGCCCGACTCATCAGTCGATGCTTGACCCTATCCCTCAAAATGTTCCTCCTCTGACTCCTTTGAGCTCGGAGCCGGGGCGTGTCGGAACAGAGACTGTGGTAGCGTCGGAACCAATACAATTGTCTTTGGTTCCGTCGTCGGCTCCGATTTCTTCCTTTGAAGAATCTCGGCGCCGGACTTCCCTCGTCAGCTCCGAGGGGGTGAGTGGCATCGGACCCTTGTCCGACGCCGCTCTCCCTCTCGGTGCTTCGGCGCTGGTGAGTTCGGCTCTGACATCGGCCTTGGAGCCATCACTGTCTGTGCCGAGGGGGGTTCTCAGCTTTTCGGAGCGGGGACCTCTGGCTCTGCCTGACAGGGGTGCGTTCGAGGTCATGCGGAGTGTGTTGGAACCTGGTTCAACTCCACAGTCGGCTCCGTATGCCCCTCCCTCTTCGGTGCCTCAGGTTATGTCTACTCACTCCCTCATCCCAGACCGCAGAGAGCCAGCTCCTCAAGAATCCCCTGTGGGGATCTCATCCTCTTCCGAGGCCTCTCCTGAATTGGCAGGGGAGCCCCCTAGGAAGAGAAAGTGTAAGAGGAAGCACATAGACTCACCTGAGTCTGTCACCTCTGACACAGATTTAGAGGATTCCGAGGGTTCCCCCCCGTTCCCCTTCTGAAGATGTCTCCTTTGCAGACATTCTAGAGATCCTGAAATAGAGGGGAAATTGGCCAGCCCTTAACCCTTCGGAGGATGAATCTGTGTCTGTGTATCTTGAGGCATTTGGCTCTCGCCCTTCCACCTCCTGGGTGTCCCCCCCCCTTTGACCCCCTCATGCAGGTGGTAGCAAAAAAGGCTTGGACGGCTCCTGACTCAGTGGACCCCACCCCCAGGAGACCGTCAAAGTTTATCACAGCACCAGCAGATAAGCAATTTCTGACCAAGGGAGTTTCTGTGGATGCTATGGTGGTAGCTGCTGCCACTAAGAAGGAAATAGCTGATCCTTCAGTGCCTGTCCATCCTCCTAACAAGGAATCTAGGTCTATGGACAGGTACGGGAAGCGGATGTTTTCGTCAGCGACCTTTGCTATGCGTTCGCTGAACTACCTATGCCATTTCACTCGTCTTCAAAGAGATTTGATCAAGGAAGCGAGTAAGATGTTGAAGGATCCTACAGCTGCGGGTTTTCAGGACAAGATGAACGCTCAGCTGGCTACCCTAAACTCTATAGCTAACTCCTCCATGCGCCTCCTTTCATATGCGGCTGATGGAGCGAGCAGAGCTGCAGGGACAGGTGTTGCCTTACGCCGGCATGCCTGGATGCGGCTATGCAATTTTGCGGACCCCTTTAAAACGTCTTTCACTAATTCCCCGTTTGATGGATCATCTCTTTTTGGTCCTCAGGTGAAAGAAACCTTGACGAGGTGCGAGACGGATGGCAAAACTCTTTCTGCCGTTGGAGTCCGTTTTTCTACTCCTTCTAGGCCTTACCCCAAAGGCCAGAAAAGTGGGAAAATGTGGTTCCACAAACAATCTCAAGGGACTTTGCCTGACGCACAGAGTCTGTTCCCCTCCAGAGGCAGAGGGGGGAACGATAATGGTAGACGTCGCCCTAGAGGCAGGGGGGGTCCGCAGAACTAGGGCAATCGAGAAACCTTTTCCGATAAGCCCTTCCAGCATCCCTAAGGTGTTGCCCGACTGTCCACCTTCGGAGGCAGTCTGGGGGGAGATTGTCACTGTACCCAGAAGCCTGGCGATCCCTAACTCAAGACAAGTGGGTACAGTCCATCATTTCCAAAGGCTATTCATTCCGTTCTTTCGTATTCCAAATCAATCAAAAAAATCCCTTCCAGATGTTCCACCCACTCAAAGGGATCAAGCAGCATTGGAAATATCAAAGTTGCTTGCAAAAAGAGCCATTCAGCCAGTGCCAGCAGACCAGCAAGGATCCGGAATCTACTCCAAATTCTTTTTGGTTCCAAAGAAAACAGGGGACTGGAGACCCATTTTGGATCTCAGTATCTTGAACAAGTCGGTCAAGAAAACAAGATTTCGGATGGTCACGCTACAATCCATCCTACCCCTATTGGGAAAGGAAAACTGGATGTGCTCTATAGACCTCCAGGATGCGTACTATCATATAAAAATGAACAGACGCTCCAGGAGATTTCCTCCGCTTCCGGCTGGGAACTAGTCACTTTCAATTCAGAGCCCTGCCCTTTGGTCTCACCACTGCCCCCCGGGTGTTTACCAAATGCATGGCAGTGGTAGCTTCTCACCTGAGACGTCAAGGATTCCAGGTGTTTCCATATTTGGACGACTGGCTCCTCACAACTCCTACCAAGCATCTTCTTCTAATGGCCAGAGACTACACCTTTCGCATTTGTCAAAAGTTAGGCATCTCAATAAATTGCGAAAAGTCTGTTTTGTCACCTTGTCGTGCTATTACCTTCATAGGCGCAAATCTAGACACAGTCAACATGTCTGCGAGACTAACAGACCAAAGAATAGCAGACATACGCAAACTGGTCTCCCTTCTCTTCCACAGCAACAGAGTCAAAGCCAGATTAGTTCTGAAAGTACTGGGGATTATGGCGGCTGCTATCCCTCTACTTCTATTAGCCAGATTCCACATGAGAATCCTTCAATGGATGCTCTTCACACAATGGTCGTACCAGCAACTTCCGATGTCCCACACCATTATGATTACGCAAGCATGCAAGAATCATCTTCTTTGGTGGATTTCTTCCCCTCAGCTCTTCCTGGGAAGACCATTTGTCCCTCCCCCTCCGGTTGCTACTCTGACAACGGACGCCTCCCTGATCGGGTGGGGGGGGGGCATTATCAGGGCAGAACAGTCCAGGGCATATGGCAACCAGACGAATGCCACTTGCATATAAATGTTCTAGAGATGAGAGCAGTGCTTTTAGCATTGCAAGCCCTTCAAGACTCTCTTCCCTTGGGAACGATAGCAATCCAGACGGACAATATGTCTGTAGTGTGGTATATCAAAAAACAAGGCGGAACCAGGTCCTATCCCCTATGTCGAGAAGCACTCAGACTATGGCAATGGGCAATTTCTTCTCAGCGGTTTCTGATAGCAACACACATCCCCGGGAAGTCCAATCTAATCGCGGACAAGTTGAGCAGAGCTATCCTCATGCCTCACAAGTGGTCTCTGAAAGATTCTATTTTGGAGAAAATTTTTCTCAAGTGGGGTCAGCCTTGCTGTGACCTTTTTGCTACTCCCCAAAACAGCAAGTGCAGAGATTATTTCACCCTATTCCCGTTACCAGGCCAGCCCAGCAGAGACGCTCTAGTCCAAGTTTGGCCCCGGGGACTTCTGTATGCATTTCCTCCCTTCCCACTAATCTCTCAAGTGATACAGAAAGCTATCGCTCAGAAGGCCTCATTGATCCTCATTGCTCCTTACTGGCCTCGACAGGTTTGGTTCCCCTTTCTACATCAATTTCTGTTGGAGCAACCTTGGCATCTGGACCTAGTTCCAGATCTTTTGATCCATCATTCGGGTCAGTTACATTGCTCCCTCCCCTCTCTGAACCTCACTGCTTGGTTCCTCCAATTCCAACCTTAGCCAGGCTTCCTCAAATATCTCACTCTGTTCGAGATATTTTGATAGCTTCCCATAAATCTTCCACTCGGAAGATTTATCTTAGTAAGTGGAAACGTTTCGCCTTTTGGGCTTAAGGAAGGGACATAGATCCTTTCACTGCTTCCATCCAAATAGTCCTTGATTTTCTAGCTGAACTCTTCCATGCAGGTTCATCTCCTTCTACTCTTAAAGTCCAATTGGCAGCTATTTCTAATTTTCATGTGGGCGTTTCAGATTCTGCCATCATGTCTCACAAGCTTTGCAAAGCTTTTTTGAAGGGAGTTTTTCTTCTCAGACCTCCTATAAGAAATCCTCCTCCTTCTTGGGACTTTAATTTAGTTCTCACACCTTTGATTCTTCCCCCTTTCGAACCTGCAGCTTCCTGTTCATTGAAATTGCTATCCTGGAAGACTCTCTTTCTGGTAGCCATTACTTCAGCTAGAAGGGTCTCAGAACTTCATGCACTCAGCAGTCGACCACCATATCTATTGTTTCATAAAGACAGGGTGTCCTTACGAACCAATCCATCCTTTTTACCTAAAGTAGCCTCTGCGTCTAACCTAAATCAAAGCATTGACCTCCCTGTGTTTTTTCCTAACTTTTCTAACAGGTCTGAACAATTGGCTAGATGTTCATCGTCAGTTAAGGTACTATTTGGATAGGACCAAACAATTCAGAAAAACTGACCAGTTGTTTGTCTCTTATGCAGAAGGCAGAAAGGGACTCTCAGTTTCGAAGGTATCACTCTCCAGATGGCTGACATCTCTGATTTCTTTTGTTTATGAGATTAGACACGAAAAGCTGCCTAACAAACCTAAGGCCCACTCCACCAGAGCTTTGGCTACTTCTATAGCCTTCCAAGACAGACTGCCTATTGACACCATTTGTGCAGCGGCTACTTGTGCTACTCCTCACACTTTCATTTCTCATTATAAGTTGGATTTAGCTTCTAGACATAGAGCTAACTTTGGTTCCACTGTTCTCAAGAGTCTGCTCCGATAGGCCACCCGGGACAAGGTGCTAGGGATGCAGTCACATCCAGCAAGAATGAAGGCGAGATAGACAACTTAACATATAGAAGTTATGTTCTTACCATAACATTCCATGTTAGTTGTCTTCTTCTCGCCTTCTTTCTTGCGTCCCACCCTCCTTCCCCCTAGCCTGGACAGACCTAGAGGAGTTTGATTGTGACCTCTCTTTCTACCACCTCTATTGTATATAGGTATATGCTATACTGTGCATATATTCCTTCATCAGGTTTTCAGGTCACCTTCTTTCCTTCCTTTTATAGAGGTGGGTTTTTCCCTTTTCCAGTGGTTCTGGAGTTATTTTTGGCTGGGCATAGCTTACAAACGAGATCTGAGGTAATACCGCCTAGCATTGTGGGATATAAGGGGAGCCTCGAGCCGGTGGAACCAACTCTCGAGCTTTTAGAGTGGCCGAGTCGGAGCAGAGGTCGGCTCCGAACCCATCCAGCAAGAAAGAAGGCGAGAAGAAGACAACTAACATGGAACGTTATGGTAAGAACATAACTTCTATTTCCCACCTATAAGTAATATTCCTTGCTGAAAACTGATCATTTCTCCCAGAATTTTCAAGGCTCCATTATGGCAGTTTTATGTGGAATATAAATACATTCCAGTGTAATCCTCTTCCCTTGACAGTAGCCCCTTAGCACTACAAATGTGCCGTTACTGTCTTTTATACTCTTTTTATCACTATTGGAGCTCTTCTTGTAATTTAATAGAAGTACTCATCTTTTCCTTTGTCCCAGATATTCTGCTGAGTAACCATCCTGAAAACCTTTCTTTCAAATTCACATGTTCATTTCTTTCCAAGTGTGTCTCCTGTAACATAGCTATTTTTTTATTTATCTGGGAGACCATTACAGAAACCATCATTGTATTAAAAAAGTTACTATTCCACCTTTCATGTATGGGATCTTTTTTGTTAAATGTCTAGTTCCAGCTTTTGTGTTACATGCATATATACACTGTTTGGCAGGTTGAACTTTTATTTAGTTGTTGTCATATCCATTTGAGCCCATGTCCTGTCTTACAAAACTTCTTTTTTTTTTTATTGAAGAGAGAAAAAACACCAATACCCCCCAAATCTTATTAATTTAATAGTAACACTCAAAACTATATACATCTTCAAGTATTGAAGTTTTACCCTCCTAATAAGAACAAATGTCCCATACTGACAACCACACTCATAGACTTCAGTTAACCTAAAAGAAAGGTTATCCATGCTAAGATGCTTGGTGCTGCCTGTGCTTCTAAGTGCTAACTGGTTTTATCTTCTCTTTATAGGTGTCAAGCTGAGAAAACCACTGTGCTTTCAGAGAACATTATCTCTTAGCCAGTTTCTCTCATTTTCTTTTTTTTCTCCCATCCAATCACTCTTCACCAGACTGCAGACTGTAACCAATTTATCTTTATCAGATGGTCTCCTTGGAGATATGAGGGCCACATACAGAATTGCTACTAAGTGTATATTCATTTGCTAGAAAAAAGCCTCATAATATTCAGTATTCTTTTTCATTTACTTGCTTTCTCATAAAACTGGTTACTAAATCAATCTAAGGTCTTCAATCTATTAATTTCCCCATGCGAGAATGAGAAAAAGCACCTTAATTTTAACCAGGGTTTTGTTTTACATTGCAGTGCCTGCATTCATTAAAGCTGAACAAGAAGAGAAGGGAGAAAGAAAGAGGGAAAAAAACAGCACCTATTTACAATCCCCATTTCACTTAAATAACTGAGAAAACTTTATAACATGCAAAGAAAACCATGCATCACAAAAATAGTACTATGAAGAAACATTTTTTTTGTTTATTTACAGTTAACTTTCTCCCCTTGCTTCCCTTCATTTTATGAACATTAATGACATGAAGTAGGGCATATACTTCCCCCACAAGTCCAACAAATTCTGTAAGTCAAGTATTTTCAGATTTTTCTTGTTCTGTCATATTTCACAAATATCGCATTGTAATCCCACATTGTTACCGGTTTCATTATTGTTTATGTCCATCTCTCAAATCCGGTCTCTGCTTCATTTCCAACATACTCTTGATTCTTCTAGTCAACTCTTGTGGTCCCTTCCTTCTCTCCAACATTTTCCATTGAAACGGTGGAAGATGTTTCTCGGGTACAGTCTCTCTGTTTATTACCAGAAGAACAAGAAGTAGAATCTCATTCTGTTTCACAGCTCACTTTTTGTTGGGCAAACTTTTTTATTTCCTCCTTTGCATTTACTTGATCAAAAAATGATTTTGTCCCTCCAGGGAAGAATACCTTGAAGATAGCTGGTACAGCAGTTTGAATCTCACACCTGCATCTCGATATTCCCTGAATAGTGGAATTAACTTACTCCTCTTCTGCCTGGTGTACAATGAGTAATCACTTACCACAAACACTGTGCTGTCTCCCATTTTTTGTATTTTGTCCTCCTGCCACAGTTTTGTCAGAATCAAAAACTCCTACTGGTAGGATTGCATCTTTACTATTAAAGGTCTAGGTTACTTTCTCAAAGGCAGGTTTGAAGCATATGCACAGTGTGCCCTTTCAATTAACAACTCATGCTGTGGAATACAAGTCCAGTTGCTTATTTTGCTTTCATAAAATTAATGCAGTCTGTTCCTTCCATCTTTTCTGGTATAGCTTGAAATCTCAGGTTTTCCCTATGTTCTTTGTCCTGTAATTCTTTTATGTTTTGCAAACATCTCTTCCTGAGCAGTCTTTCAGCCAGCTTTTTCTTAATTTCTAACTCTGATTTTTGCAGCTTTATCACCTCATCTGAATATTTGTTTAAAGCTTCTTCCATTTTTCAGCCTTTTGTTTGTGTTGATATACTCCTTCAGTGTTTCATTTATTTATTTTAACCAGGTCTGTGTACAGTTGTCGTTTATCTTCTCCCCGGGCCTCCGCTGAAAACAGGCTCTGTGGAACCTAGTCGGACTTTCCCGGTCAACAAATGTTAAATAAATAAAAAAAAAAATCTTCCTGTAGGTTACTGGAAGTCATGTCTGAAGGTTGCATTGCTTTCTTGTTGAACAACTGCAGAACTTTCCCCAGTCAGTGTTTCTTCCTCACGCCTTGTAGCTGAAATTTTTTCCAGGTTCTTTGTATTACTTTTTTGCTGGCATCCAAGCAATATACTTGCTAGCCAGTTACTAAAATTTACCCATAAGCACAAGTCTACTGGCCTTCTCTGCATTCCAGTTTTCACACTGGAAGACATTGAGTTAAGCTTTTACTCCATGCACAGCCATCTTGGAAGTCAATTATGTGGTGTCCCTTGGGGTTCATAGGTTTATACTAGGCTATCTCCCCTAGGGCATTTATAAGCCTAGCCAGAATATGTTTGGCTTTCGCCACCCATTTTAAATTTATTTTGCTATGCCCTTTTTCGAGGTTAATATACTGTGCCTCTGTCTAACAGTGACACAGAAGTGATACCCGGGGTAAACCTACGATCTCCCATCCACTCATCAAGATTCCTCTTGAAGAGAGTCCATGAGGGACTCTGCCTAACCTGGACTGGGATTTTATTCCAGAGTGAAGGGAGCCTCTGGGTTATGAATCTGTCCCTCCAGCATGTCCTATTTATTTCAGTGCTGAGGTTCAAGTCTCTGAGCCGAGCTCGATGGGATTTGGATTTTCTGAGGTGCAGCATGTCCATTAATTCCGGGCTGGACATGGCTTTATACGTCAGGCACAGATCGCCTCTGAACAGGCGGTATGCCACTGAGTAGAGCTGGAGTTTCTTTAACCGGGCAGCATATGGCATCTGTTTGAGCCCTTTGAATCCTCTTGGTGAGGTACTTTTGGGGTCTTTCCAGTTGCTGCAGGTGTCTGGTAAGGTACATCCCAAAAGGGGCATTGTACTCGATTATGGGCCTGATGAGGGATGAGTAAAGAGGCACGATGACCTCCCCTGATCTAGATGTGAATCCCCTCATGATTAGGTGGGCTATATAAAATGTTTTTCTAACCACTTGGCCACGTGGTTGTCAAATGAGAGATTGCTATCAACTTGGGTCCCCATGTCCCTAATTACTTCTTCTGTACTTAATGGATTACCACCTATGTGGTAATTTGTGGGCACTTTGTTTTTGCCAAAGGGGATGACTATACACTTTTTGGCATTTAGCTTGAGGCCATGGCTCTGGCACCAGTTGTCTGTTTCTATGAGGCCCTTTTGGAGGATGCTTGTGTCGGCTGGAGAGTCTATTATGGCGCCCAGTTTGCAGTCATCTGCGAACTTGGTCAGCCACAGTCCTTCCGTGTTGGCCCCTACCTCCGAGAAATATATACCGAACAAGAGGGGTCCCAGGACTGAGCCTTGTGGGACACCACTTGTAACTGGTTTGGAGTCTGACATGGCTCCAGCAATTCTAACCCTGTGGGTTCTGTCCTTGAGCCAGTTTGCAATCCATCTAGTGACATAGGGGTTTATATTTAAGCTGGTGAGCTAATCTATAATGCCCAAGTGGGGTATTGTATCGAAGGCTTTTGAGAGGTCCAGGTAGGCTGTGTGGACCACCTTCCCCTCGTCAATGGCCTTTGTGACTGTTTCAAAGAAATCAACCAGGTTTAAGAGGCAGGATCTGCCCTTAACAAAGCCGAACTGGGTAGGATCCAGTGTCTGTAGGTCCCCAATATCTTTATTTATGAGGTCCATGATGATCCTTTCCATAGCTTTGCAGACCAAGCTAGTCAGGCTTATGGGACGATGGTTTCCAGGATCCATTGAGGCACCACCTTTATGGAGAGGGACCACTGTTGCTGTACGCTACTCTTTGGGCACATATCCTGTAGTAAGGCTGAGAGTGAACAGTAGTTTTATGTTTGGGTTTAGCTCTTCTTGGAGTTCTTGTAGGACGCAGCCCGGGACACCGTCTGGTCCCATTGATGTTGTGTATTTTGCTTTGGAGAGGGCGGCTGTTACCTGAGCATCTGAGATGTAAGGGGGGCAGCACTCTGCTGGGATAGATATTTGCCCTTTTGATGGGGAGGGGGGGGAGAAGTTTGCGCTGAACCTGTCAGCTAGGATGTTGGCAATGTCTGTGGGTTCAGTGTATTTTTTGTCATTTTGGACTAATTCTGAGCATATCTGGGAATTACCACCCAGGTTCCTAACATAACTAAAGAAAGCCTTGTGATTATCCTTAGTGTCCTGTGCAATTTTTCTTTCAAAGCTGGCCTTAGACAATTTTATGAGTGCCCGTAGTTTTTTGCTAATACTGATGCTTTCCCTTTTTGGGATTTTGCTCTATCATTTAGTAGCTTCCTCCTTCTATTGTATAGTTTGTTTATGGCCGGGGTCCACCAGACAAGATGTCTGCCTTTGGAGGATTGGGTCTTGGTTTTATTTGGGATCGCATGATCCATGCATTCCTGAAGGTGTTCATAGAATGCGTTTATAAAGGATTCTGCGGTCTGGGCCGTATTTTCCACAGGCCCGGGGGTCTACCTCGGTTTTGAGGAGTGTGAAATTTGCTTTCGAGAAGTTTTTCACTGTGGTTTTCTGGGCAGGGTGTGGTGTCAGGATGTGAATATCCAGTGAGATTAGTTTATGGTCTGATCTTACCAGTGAGGGATACACTTCTGGTCTGGAGCATAGCGTCCCCATGTTGGTGATGATCAGGGTAATTAAATGTTTCTTTTCCCATCCTTTTCTTCAGGACTGTGCATATTTAAATTCTTGCAGTCTTTTTGCTGTGCATCCTCTGAAGACCATGCACAATTTTTACACCTTTCTGTAGATGATCTCTCCTTTCTTTATGCCTTGCTTAAAATAAACGCTCCAGAACTGTATACACAGAATCACAGAAGTTATTCAGCATGGTTATATGAATATCTAAAGCATGGCAGCTTAAACTCCATGCAAAGGCATCTGGGAAGTGGTAACTCTTAAAAAGTACACTATTAGAGATCAAGCAGACCCTGTGAGAGCCCTCATAAAATCCTCCAAAGCTAGTTATGAAAACAAAATTGCCACTGACTCTCTAAAGACGACCACAAAGCATTCTATAGCTATGTCAAGAATCTAAATGGGAACACTCAGATTTGCTCTGAGTTACAGCATAATGGCACTAAATATACAGAACCAACTGATATTGCCAACATCCTAGCAGATAGGTTCAGTGCTAACTTTACCCCCCTCTCACCCCCTAGAGGGCCCATCTCTATACCAGAAGAATGCAAAGTTCCTATAATCACGGCTGCACAGGTAAAAAACACACTCTCCAAAGCCAAAAACACAGCATCCATGGGACCTGACAATATCCCAGGCTGCGTTCTACACGATCTACAGAATGAACTGGCACCCTACCTAAGTACCACGTTAAATCATAGCCTCACCTCAGGCTTTGTACCCACTGAATGGCGCACCGTGACAGTTATCCCACTCCACAAAGGGGGAGCCACGACGGACCCCGGGAACTACAGCCCCATTAGCCTGATGAGCCTGGTCTGCAAGGCCATGGGATGTATCATCATGGAACTCATAAACAAAGACATTGGTAATCTACAAACTCTGGACCCTACTCAGTTTGGATTTGTAAAAGGCAGATCATGTCTCCTAAACCTGATTGACTTCTTTGAAGCAGTCACCAAAGCCATAGATGATGGTAAAATGGTTCACGCAGCTTATCTAGATCTCGCCAAGGCTTTCAACACCATCCCCCACTCTGGAATTATAGATAAGCTCACTAAACTAGGTATAAATCCCTATGTCATAAGATGGGTTGCCAACTGGCTCACGGGACAGAACCCACACTGTGAAAGTAGCGAATTCCAAATCCGACATCAGACCAGTGACAAGTGGAGTACCACAGGGTTCAGTCCTGGGTCCTCTCCTGTTTGGTATCTACTACTCTGAAGTGCAGGCCAACACAGAAGGTCTTTGGCCAACAAAGTTTGCAAATGACTGCAAACTAGGAGCCATAATCGAAACTCCTAACGATGTGGACAAACTACAAAAGGGCCTCACTGAGACGGATACCTGGTGTCAAAGCCATGGCCTGAAGCTCAATGCCAAAAATTGTATTGTCATCCCCTTTGGTAAAAACTCTGTACCCATGAACTACCACATAGCTGGTAGTCTACTTAATGCCGAAAATGTGATGAGACCTTGGGACACAGGTGGACAGTAGTCTCTCCTTTGATAATCACATCGCCACAGTGGTCAGGAAATCCTTCTATGTGGCTCATCTCATCATAAAAGGATTCTCATCCAGAAAAAGAGGTAATTGTTCCCCTCTACTCATCACTCATTAGACCCATTATAGAGTACAATGCCCCTTTTGGTATGTACCTCACAAGACATCTACAACAACTGGAAAGACCACAGGAATACCTCACAAAGAGGATTACTGGCCTCAAACAGATGCCCTATGCAGACAGTCTCAAAAACTACAGCTTTACTCCATCACATATCATCTACTCGGGGGCGATCTCTGCCTAACATACAAAGCTATGTCAAACCTAGAGCTGTTGGACATGCTCCACTTAAAGAAATCCCAATCCCTCCCAGCTACACGCTCTAGGGACCTTAACCTTGTCACCACAATAAACAGAACATGCTGAAGGGATAGATTCCTGTCCCAGAGACTTCCCATACTCTGGAACAGACTACCTATCTATGTCAAACAGAGCTCCTCATTAGCACTCTTCAAGAAAAATCTTGATTGGATGGGAAATGGGAAATTCACCCCGGGGATCACTTCTGTGGCTCTGCTCGACAGGGGCATAGGAAAATAATATTCTTGGGTGGCGAAAGCCAGGGTACATTTTTTGGCTAGGCTTGTATGGGCCCTAGGGCTGATAGCCTAGTACCTACCTATGAATCCCTGATTGGGGAGGGAGGTGTCGTATTGGCCATCTATGTTCCTTTTCACACTAGTACTTTTCTCTTTTAGTTAGTCACATTGCCTTTTTGCCTTTTAAATATCAGCTACAAGTATCCTAGTGTTTTTTTTTTTTAATGTAGTATCACTGCTTGATCTCTAATGGTGTACTTCCCAGATGCCTTTGCATGTTTGCATGGAGTTTAAGCTGCCATGCTTTAGATATTCATATAACCATGCTGAATAACATCTGCGATTTTGTTCTTTTGTCCTTTTGTGTCATTACTGAAAGGCATAATTTTCCTTCCAGAACGTCTGCTGCAGGTCACTTTTTATAGATGCTGAAGAGGTCTCTTTGGTACACTGCTGGTTGCTATCCTTTCATACGAGTCGACTCTGTTTGGTAATGTCTTGTCTGTTTTTTCCATTGCCACTATGCTGTGACCCAGTACGTTACTAAATGTTATGTTGGAAGTTTGTCTGTAACCTATTTCTGGTTTGTTACCCGACATATATTAAATCAAAAGTCTGGAATGACTGTTTTGATGTGAATCCATGCTTCTTGGGTCCACTTTGACCAATTGATAAGTAGAGGTAAAAAAGCCTCTGACTGATCAGCTCATTTGGCCCTCTGTTCTTTGGCTAACTCACTCCATCATAGCTTGCATTACTGGTTCAGATACATAAACATATAAATTCCAGCTATAGTGTGAGATTATTTAGCAGGCCAAGTATTTATTGATGACTGTACTGTTGCTTGCTGCATTAACTGTCCACTACTGGGTGCCAGTATTTCGGTGTGATATAGCCATCTTACACTCCCTGAAGGTTGTGTCAGACCACTCATTGTCACCATCCATGGATGTCTCTTCTATTGTTTGGGTCACTAATCATTCCCAGGTCCTTGATGCTGTAGTCTGGGTTTTCTTCTGTGCCTTATAGCTGGCCATTTGATTGGATTCTTTCACTCTGATGAAGGGAAATTTGCAATTGCCATTTTCATGAATCTTACTCTTTACATCATGATTTGCTGAAAATATTGAGGTATTTTCTCCTGGAATGTTTACTTTGACAATAAATTGTATTTTTAGGGCTTTACCTGCTTTCTAAATTGTGGTAATTTCACTGACTTTCCAAAGCTGCTTTTTCTTTCAAAGGTTCTTAGCTTTGCACCTTGTCAAGTTCATCTTAAATCCCTACCTGTATGCTTGTAGCATGAGTGACTGTCTATGTAACAATTACTTTGAAAATATAAGCCATTTAAATGTGTGTCCATGCAGTTCACAAAAAACTACTGAAACATAAAAAAGCCCCAGGTAGTGTGGTGAGAGATGTAAAATGTAGAAAATAACTGCTTTCTCCAGTAAAATAAACAGCTGAGCACACCAAACTGTAAGCAAATAAAAAAAGTAAAGTTTAGTACTTGAATTTGGTTTATTGAATGAATAAGATATTAGAACCTGGTTTAGCATTTTTGTCCGTAATACACTGACAGGACTTCTTCAGAACAAGGAATTTCACAAGGAACCAACTTTAAATAGCAAAAAGCTAGTCATGTGACCGTTAAAATGACCCATGAAATCAAATACGTTTTAAATAGATAATGAAATGCATCTGCTTAAATGTATCAGAAAAAATGTACTGTGATATTAAGTTGAAAAATGCAAAACTCCGTGCTAAAAGTGGTTCCCAAGGTCCCCCACGTTCATTCATTGGAACTATTTTTAAAATACCAAATTTGCAAAAACCTGCACAGGAAGTGGAATGCTTAAAAAAAGAACTAGTTTGTCTCACCAAAACATAATTGTGTTCATATTCTTTTCTTAAGCTGTCTTTCTGTACCCACATGAATTTTTGACACCTGTTGGGGAGGAAGTGTTGGAAGGTTGGGGGGCTAGATACTCCCTCTACTTGGTTCATCCGTGGGCAATGGTGCGGCATTCCTGTCCCCATGTGTAATAACACTGAGTTTACCAAAGCTTTTTTGTGTTGCATACAAGTCATACTTTAGGTGAATTAAAGATATTGTAGTCAGAAATTGGAACATTTTAAAGGCTGATGATACAGTTTTTAACATATTGGGGGAGACACCAGAAATGTTTTAAAACAGGAAGCAATATGAAAAAAAATCTTTGAAAATGTAATTTCTTTTCCTCCAAGAAATTTTATGGGCACTCATTAGTGTGGTGCCTGTACCCAATGTTACGTTTTGGAACAAGAAACCATTGCTTTGGACAACTATTGCAACTCTAAGATCAAACTAGTTTATGGTAATTGTCTCACTAAGTTTAAGTTTATAATATAGATTGCTTGTTGCCTCTCCTGCCCTTGCTTCTACAATGGAAAAACAGAGTGACAACTTAAGAAAATAATATATGAACACAGTTATGATTTGGTGAGACAAAATAAAGCTAGTTCTCTTTTTAAGCATTCCACTTCCTGTACAGGTTTTCACAAATTTCAATTTGGTATTTTAGAAGTAGTTCTAAGGAATGAATGTGGTGGTCCTTGGGAACTACTTTTAGAAGAGAGAGTTGCTTTGGCAAATCAAATTTAAATGCATCTGTCCATCCTGGTATTAACGAATGTATTTATATTACTCCTGCCCTGAAGTTAAAATCTTTGAAGCGTAAGATCTCGCAGCTTAGTACCAAATTGTGTTTTTCTAATTTTTTTTCTAATTATTTTTTGGTCTCAATGTATATTTTGTATATGCATTTTATTTGTGTATTTTTTGCATTTTTTTCAACTTGTTTATATCTCATATTTTTCTAATATTTAAGCAGATGCATTTCATTATCTGTTTAAATATATTTAATTTCATTGGTCATTTTAGCAGTTACATGATTGTTTTTTTGATTATTTAAATTTGGTTCTTTGTGAAATCCCTGGTTCTGAAGAAGTCCCATTAGTGTATTGGGGACGAAAGTGCTAAACCAAGTTTTAATCTTCTTTTATTCAATAAACCCAAGTCAAGTACCAAGCTTTTTGTATATTTCTATGCAGTTTGGTGTGCTTGGCTGTTTAATTTATTGGAGAAAGCATTTGTTCATTGGAGGAAGACGTTTTTCTACATTTTAGATGATCTACCACACACTACGTGGGCTTTGTTTCAGTAGCTGTCACTTTCTCTTGTGGGTTAGAAAATGTTGCTACACAGCTGCCAGATGGTACCTTTTTAGTGCATTTATTTTCAAATATATGATTTTCGAAGAGCAATTCATGTTTCAGTCACAATCCAATTTAAAGACCCATTAGATCAATTAAACGTATTTGTAGTGAACTCTTAGCTCCAGAAGATCACCATAGAAAGTACTTGTATTGCTTGGGACCTGAATATTATGAGGGATTCTGTGGTCTGTCTGAACTGTGACTCTCGCATTTAATGCACACAGTTAAAATCATTAGAAAAAATGCTGTACAGTGGGTCGTCTGTGTACACCTTTTGTATACCTAAGGGGAGAGAAGTCAGGCAAGCTGCCTTCCAAACTGGCAGGTACTGGAACTTATAAAAACTGCAAATCTTTTACAGGTTCTGAAGGATAAAAAGAGTTATAATGCAAGTGCTGTACAAAAGTTGGCACATCTGGCCAAAAATATGGATGTCATCATCATGAAATGTGTATGTTTAACATCATAACCCACTTCCAATGGTATTCTATGATGCCACCATTCAGAAGTACTTGCTTAAGTTTTTTTTTCACACTTAACCTCACTAGTCCCAAATTCACCTGGCCTAAATGACTATTTTGTACAATGCTTACCTTGTATATCTGTAGACATGCTGAAAAATACTAGATATCTTTACCTTTTATTTTATAAACACGCACTTACACATGCACACATTTAGGAATTTACCTTTCATTATAAGGAACCAGCCGGTTTCCTTTTGTAGTCTTGAGACTTTTTCCCCCTGTGCCTGTTGGGTCACTGCATTGCCTACACCTCATTTTTAAATAATAACAAAAAAAAAAGACTTAAAGATGCAGCTTACAGACTTCAGAAAAAAAGGCAAAAAATTCATAACTGACAAGTGGTGCATTTAAATTATCTGTCTTTTGGATCTTCAACTTCATTTTAAAATTTCTCCTATTGTCTTTAGATTACATTATGTAAGCTTTCTATCTTCTGTTGTATAAATATTTAGCGTATATATTAAATGTACCAAACGCAATATCAGTTGTACACTTCTGACCATCGTCTTCGACATATTAAAACAAATACCCCAATAACCACTTCATTAAGAATATTACTTTAAATATCAGCTAACTTTATACAAACAGAGATTGTCATTTTAGTTTTTGTTTGTGAACATATGAATGGAAGTACGTGTTACTGACAGTTTTTTATACAGCTGTATTTGTCACCTGATCCTACAAATACACACAACTGAGCTATTGGTAGTAGAGTATTAATAGTGATTGAAGTTAAATTAAATAGCAGTGCAGATGTAGCAGAATTTTGTTTACTTTTTAACAATAGAATAAAGGTTGAATGTGACCTTTACGGTCTATAATAATTATGCTTGATGGAGTCAAATGTGAACAATGTTTCTTTTTTTAAATTTTCATGCTGTTTACTGGTTTAATGACAAATGCTTAGAATGGCGCATGACCAATGTGACTTGAACTTTGTTTTGGTTGCTTGAAGTGGTTTCTGTATATTTATTGCCGTGTCATTAAACAACGCTAGAAAACTAGAATTGCAAGTAAGAGATGTTACATCTCAGCAATTCCTTGTCAGAGTGAGTAAATAAGGATGAAGACCTGTTTTTTTTTTTATAATCAGGTCCAGGAAGCAGTTGTGTTTTTTGGAGTCCACAAATAAATTACATTGGGTAATGTTTTTTATGCAGCAAGACTGAATCAGGTGTCCTTAAGTAAACAAGGAATAAATCATCTTTTCTCCTCCTAAAACATCAAGAGTAAGCAAATATTTTATTACAGTAGCTTGCAGAAGGTCAGGCCAGTGTTTTGTGATGTACAATGGAGAATCTAATAGTTCGTTCTTTCTATTCCACAGCTGCACCCTATTTTGCTGCAACGTTACTAATACATATCGGTAACAATGTCATTGGTGTGCTTAGTAGGCTACAAATGTTTAGTCATGTCTTGGATTTAACATTTATACTCCACATATATTCTTATTAGCTGTTACTATGTCATTGTCAATGTAGGGCACCACCAAGTGCCATATTACATTCTCCCATTTACTTCATCAAAAACGGCAGCTTTTTTGAACCAGCTGTCATAATCGCTGTAGGGTGCTTCTTGGTCATCATCATCTTTCGGCTGTTTCCGTTGGGGGTCGCAACGGATCACCTGTTTCCATTTCTTCCTTTCCTCTGCATCTTGCTCTGTCACACCAACCACCTGCATGTCCTCTCTCACCACATCCATAAACCTTATTTTAGACCTTCCTCTTTTCCTGTTACCTGGTAGCTTCATCCTTAGCATCTTTTTCCCAATATACTCAGCATCCCTCCTCAGCACATGTCCAAACCAACGTAATCTTGCCTCTCTGGCTTTGTCTCTAAACCTTCCAACCTGGGCTGACCCTCTAATATACTTATTCCTAATCCTGTCCACCCTCATCACACCCAGTGCAAATCTTAACATCTTTAGCTCTGCCACATCCAGCTCAAACTCCTGCCTTTTTGTCAATGCCACTGTCTCCAAACCATAAAATATAGCTGGTCTCACTACCCTCTTGTAGACCTTCCATTTCACTCTATTACTGGTACTCGTCTGTCACAAATCACTCCTGACACTCTTCTCCACCCACTCCATCCCGTCTGTACTCTCTTCTTCACCTCTCTTCCACACTCAAGGTTACTCTGAACTATTGACCCCAAGTATTTAAACTCATCCACCTTCGCCACCTCTACTCCTTGCATCCTCGCCATTCCTCTATCCTCCCTCTCATTCACACACATATATTCTGTCTTAGTCCTGCTGACCTTCATTCCTGTTCTCTCTAGAGCACATCTCCACCTCTCCAGGGTCTCCTCCACCTGTTCCCTACTCTCACTACAGATCACAATGTTATCTGCAAATATCATAGTCCACGGGGACTCCTGTCTGATCTCGTCTGTCGACCTGCCCATTGATAACCTGGTAAAATAAAAATGGCAAAAAACAGTACAGTATATAAAGAAAGTACGTTTCACGTTTCACTGTTAAACATGCTTAAACTCTTAACACTGAACAAGCTGGCATACCATGCAGTGCCATTTTATGACAACACATAACATTTTGCATAATTTCTTGTAGGAAGCTTAGCAAAGGAAAACAAGTCTGAGTAGGAAAGCAAGCTTTAAATTGGCATAAGAAAGTTGTACTACTTACAGATGTTTTGGTAAAGTAGGTATGAGTAAGATAGGAAGGAGGCAACAGGAGATGAGAATATCCTACCTAGAGGTGGATGGAATTGTATGAGAGAAGACTTGCAACAGTCAAGCATGACTTTAGAAGAGTGAAGCCTTGAATAGCAAATTTATACTAGAATAACAGGTGTTATCTACTTCCATCTGTGTGGTTGACGCTTTAATTAGTATAACTTGTTAAGCTTGTTACCATGATGATTAAAAGGAGTTTCGTAGTCAAGGTTGTGAGCAGTTAAAGGAGGGGTAACTTGATACAAGGACTCTGTGTCAATGAAAATGTTAACCCATTCAGTTTTGAGCAGTAGGAGTCCTTTTAATTGCTTTGAGAAGTATTTTAAACAAAGAAACCACTTGCTTCCTGAGAAGCTTTATGCTTAAGTCTTTTATTATGGTACACGTCATAAAATTTGCAATATCTCATAGATGGTGCGAGTTACAAAAAATTAAAAATGTGAACGTTGTTAGTTAGACAGTAGGCTACACACTGATGTTAGTATCAAAGCCTGTCTGGTTACACTGAATGTATGTTTTAAATTTATGAAATAGAAAGTTATTTTAATAGCCAAAAATTAGTACCACGGTCAGAGTTATTTATGTAAGCGTGCAAAATAGACTTGGTATATCCGTGAGTGAATCAGTTGTTTGTTCATGAGCTTTCCAGTGTTGGATGACAAGTAGCGTACTACTGTTTTATGATGATGATCAAGTCAAATTATGCATGTTGTATTTTCCCAGTATTTCAACAAAGCAATATTAATCTCCATAACTGTGCATGTTAATTGGCAAGTATTGGTGACAACACAGAGTGCCCTAATGTTGTATATATGGCCGTGGCATTTGTTTGCCTTTAGGTCGCATGGCCATTGCCGTGTCAGTGCAGTTATGTGATGAACTATTTTGCCAAATTCTGAATGGTTTCACATTGCTCTCCATATTTTTATATATTTTTAGCAACACCCATGCTTGTATATTCCACCCCCAAAATGGCATTGCAGCACTCCATTTTTGTATTACTTTAAACACAGAAGATATGCACAATTCTCATAACATTTGAAAACATTCAGTAGCAAATGTTTTCTATATCCCACAGTGATGGCTTCAACTACACAAACCCATCAAATCATGTCATTTTGGCAATCCCGTCTTGCTAATGCAAGACCTGCAGTTATAGAAAAATTAGTCTTGGTATTAGAATATTAATAGAATATTATTATTAGTAATATCTTGTATGTAAAACAAATGCTTGCATTTGTGAATGCGTTTCTTAGAAACGTGGCACACAATTGTATAGCACTCCTTGCTTGCACAGGCCTTCAACCATGAGCCTGCCACGTTCTGTTTGCATTGTAAGGAGAATATGGAAAATTTCATAATTTTCATAACCTCCACCTCTATATCTACATGAATTCCTCAGTTTCAGTTTTTGCATATACCAAGTTATTCCAGATGTTCTTCGTGTTTCACATTTGCAGTCATTACATTTGGGTTATCTGCTTGCAGGTAGCCCTCATTCGGCCTGATTAACAAAGTCTTGGGTCCTGCGTTGGTTGCTGTCCCTTCTTCTATGACATCAGGGGTATAAAACATGCAGCCGACGCCATTACATCAGTCTTTCTTGCCGTGCAGTGCCCGAAGCAGAAGCAGTTTGCAAGTGCTGGTCAGCCGACTCCTGACATTTTCATTTTCGAGTTTCAGAACCGAAGTCTTCAACTAAAGCCAAGTACCCCATTAGGGAAACTTTTTCTTGTTCCTTACCGATGTCAGTAAAAGTTAATAGTTGCATTACTTGTTTAAAGCAAATACCCCATAAAGATTTTCATTCGTACTGTATTCCTTGCCTAGGCCCTGACCACAACGTACCTTGCTGTCGGTTTTGTGCTTTATTTAATCGGCGCACTACCTGTCATCGATATATTTTCGCCTCTAAATATTTCGGTTCTCTGTTTAATTATCCAGAAATGTCGGTTAGCCATCCGACTACCGGGATTCCAAAAAAACGCAAAGATAAAGACAGAGACAGGCTGCCAAGGTCCAAAACTGCCGACGATGCTTCTCCTAAGCCAGTTCGCTGGTACTCAGTGAGGCACTTTCGCAGCCCCTGATACCCACTACTTCTGATTCACAGGCCTCTACTGAGACCCATTCGGAGTCTGGTATGCCGCGAGATGCTTCAACTATGTTTATTTATTTTATTTATTTATTTTACATTTGTTGACCGGGCTAGTCCAGCTGGATACATATCCATTTTCAGCAGAGGCCCGGGGAGAAAAGCTCCTCGAAAGTACAGTACAATATTAATACATAAAACAAAAAAAAAAAAAAAAAAACCATTCAAAGTTTAACAGGTGAAAGTACAGTACAAAATTAAGGTATTTGATACATGAAAAATCATAT
The DNA here is from genome assembly GCF_019279795.1 of Protopterus annectens. Lineage (NCBI taxonomy): Eukaryota > Metazoa > Chordata > Ceratodontiformes > Protopteridae > Protopterus > Protopterus annectens. The sequence goes on along the minus strand of NC_056746.1, from coordinate 208,155,534 downwards.
AGATATAAGTAGATTAGAATATAAGGAAATATGTTCAGTTAACAACACATTTGATTGTAGAATCTTATGTTAAGTATCTTTTGTTAACATACTAACATAGTAGGCAGACTGAAATCCATATTTGGAATATAGAAAGAGTCTAATCAATTAAAAGGCCTGTGATAATTCTGGTTTTCATTAGGCAGTTAGTGTATACAGTAATTAAGACAGATAACTTAGTGAAAAAAAAAGACGTGTGAGGTTCAGACAGGTGCATAACCAATGTGATTTGAGGTAAGTTTTAAGCCTGATTTTAAATTGAGTTAGTGAAGATAGGGAGGTCAGGTCGCTGGGGAGAGAGTTCCAGGTTTTACCCACGGTATTCGTGAACAGAGAGTCCCCTGCCTTATTGTAGGTTTTGCCTATTTGTACTAGAAGTTTATTAGATGAGCGTAGGGTCTTAAGGTTGCTGTAGGGGGTGATAAGGTTGGTAAGAATTGGTGTGTTAGGCTGATACAGGATTTTATAGACAAATGTTAATTGTTTAAGTAGAAGTAGATTTGGTAACTCTAGCCAACCTAGTTTTTCATAATTAATACAGTGATGGGTTCTGAATGTAGAGCCTGTCACAAATCTAGCAATATTGTTGTAGGAGACAGTCAGTTTGTTCATGTTGTTCTTTGAGAGGTTAGTATATATAGGGGAGGCATAGAGGAGGGTAGAGATTAAGTGGGTCTGGGCAATAGTAGATCTTGCTAGTGGGGTAAGAAAGGATTTGATTCTATAGAGAGAGCCTAGTTTTTTTGTTGACTGTTTTTATGGTATTGTTAATGTAACTCTCAAAGTTAAGGTTATTGTCAATTAGAACCCCTAGGAGTTTTGTGGTAGAGTCTGGAGATATGATGGTTCCATTGTTCGATGTGACAGTAAAGTGTAGAGGTGTGGCCCTGTAGGTGGGAGTAAAAAGTAGGAGTTTGGTTTTTTTGGGGTTCAGGATGAGGCACTGATGTTGTAGCCATTCCTCAACTATGTTGAACACTTTTTGGGTGAGAGATTGAAGGACTGTTGGAGTTGGGGCTGAGCATATTAATGTGGAGTCATCGGCATATTGTATTATGGAAGCTTGAGGAATAACAGTATGCAGGTCGTTGATGAAAATAGAGAATAGAAGGGGTCCAAGTATAGAGCCTTGGGGGACACCTAGTGCAGTGGGGAGATAAGTTGTTCTCCCACATAACTGCTTGTTGCCTATTGCTTAAGTAGGATTGAAACCATTGTATAGTGAGTGCATCAAGAGATAGGTTTTTCAGTATGTTTGAGAAGTTGGTGGTTAACCATATCGAAGGCTTTAGATAGATCAATAAAGGGGGCTGCAGATAGGGTGTTATTGCGATTTTATTTTTTTTTTTTTTTTTTTTTTTTTTAATGCAGTCTGAGAAGGATAAAAGGGCAGTAGTAGTACTGTGAAATGGCCTGAAGCCGTGTTGGCAGTTAGCTAATAAGTTATCTATTAGGTGTTTTAACAGTTGCTTATGAATGCATTTCTCCATGATTTTTGCCAGTGGCGATAGTATAGCAATAGGTTGTGCAATTTTCCAAATGGAAGGAATAGTACCCTCAGAGATTGTTCTGTTAATCAGAATGGAGTTTGGGTAGGCCATGGCATTTGCAGCTTTTTGTAGATATTCTGCAGGAAGGAGATCTGCTGCAGTGGTGGCAGGTTTGAGTTTACATAAAAGGGTACAGATAAAGGGATGTAGGGACAGGTTTGAGATGAAATGGGCGAGGTAAGGTAGTATTAGAGGGTGACAGAGATGAGCTGTCAGGAGATAGTTGATTGGCAAGAGACTGAATGGTCTATGGAACTATGGAACCCGTGGATGTCTCTACCTTGGATGGGATGCCTCTGTGCAGGCACCGGCTTCTGAGGGTGTATTCAGGCCTACAGACTTGCATGTTAAATCGATGCCTCCTTCTTTACTTAGGCCTAAATCTCGATCCATGCCTAAAAAAAACACCCAGGCCACATGCTCAGGCCTCTATGCCTAAAAAACAAATAAGAATGGCTGAAGATCTAATAACTCTAATCAGGGATAGCCAACCCCCCCCCCCCCCTTCTAAGAGGCCTAGGACTGAAGTTGATTATGAATCTTCTGATCATGATTCTGTTTTTTTCTGATTCTTCTGATGATCTGGATTTGCCCTTATCTACTTATGAAGATTCTGATACAGAGGACTCCATTCTCTCTGCTTCCCCTCCTGAGGATTTTTCTTTTTGGGAAACCTTACGTACTCTTAAGGGAGCATTTCCACTGGGAAACCAGGATTTTTCTGTTTCAAAAAAGAGGCTTGGGGATTTCCTTCACCTACCTCAGCATAGGCTTGTAGCTATTCCTCCTGTGCTAGACATTGTTGATGATGCTTTTTCAGAATCTAGTTTGGCACCTGATTCCCTGCCTCCTGCTCCCAGAAAACTTGACAGATACTACAGGGTCCCGAAGTCCCACAAGTTCCTTTTTAAAAATCCTATTGCAGATCCAGAGACTATTTCACAGGGGCCCAAGGGCATTAAGGTTTCTACTGCTAAAAATCCTACCGCTTCTGATAGAGACTCCAGGGCGCTGGATAGATGGGGTAGGAAGGTTTACACTTCTGCAACCTTGGCCATTAGGGCTTTAAACTGCCAGTGTCATATGTTAAAGTATGCTTAAACAGAAAATGATGTTGATTCCTGACTGTGTGGAAAATAAAGAATTACAGCGTTTAATACATTCTGTTGAACAAGTTGGAAAACATACTTTGCAATGTGGTTTTGATTCATTAGAGGCCTGTTGCAGGGCTGCTGTTACTAGGTCTGTGCTCAGAAGGCATGCTTGGCTTAAGGAGCAATCTTTGCCTGATCATGTTAAAGATAAATTGTTGGATACTGCTTTAAATCAGGACCGCCTGTTTGGCAACAAGGCTGAGGAAGTTCTTAAAAAGATGGAAAATAAGCTAAATCTATGCAAACAGTTAAAGATTTTTTACAGATTCAGCCTCCTAGATTTAGTAGGCATTGGCCCTCTAAGAATTGGTCCTTTCCAGTCCCTTCCAGGTCTTCGCAAGCCAAACCCAGACAGAGCAAAAACCCCAGGTTTCAGTCCCAGCGGACACACAGGACTAAGCAGTGGGGGGGGCCTTCACTTCCAAATCTGGGAATAATAAGACTCCCCCTATGGTAAACTGTCTCACTGACTTTGTTTTAAAATTTCAAAGCACTTATCAACTGACTGCCCCTTTGGGGGAAAAGATTGCTCTTCATGCAAAGAATTGGGAACTCATTACCCAAGACAAATGGGTCTTAAATATAGTGTCCCAGGGATACAGATTTCACTTCTACACATTGCCAACACCCAGCGGGTGGCCAGAACTACCAACAAATCAGTGGGCAGAGGCCCAAAAACAAGTACTTTCTCTCCTAAGCATGGGGGCTATTCAGCTGGTACCAGAAGAGGAAAAGGGACAAGGTTTCGAGACTTTTCCTGGTACCCAGAAAAGACGATTCATGGTGTCCTATCCTGGACCGGTCTACTCTAAACTCCCTTTTGGAGATTCCAAATTTCAAGATGCTGACTCTTCACCAATTACTTCCTATGCTAGGCAAAGATGCCTGGTTGGCAACACTAGATTTAAAAGAAGCATACCTGCACATCCCAATCAGGGAATCTTGCAGAAGATACCTACAGTTCAAAGCAGGCTACACGCACTATCAGTTCTCTGCACTGCCCTTTGGCTTATCTACTGCGCCCAGGGTATTCACGAAGTGCCTAGCTCCAGTTATTGCATTGTTGCAGGCAAAGAAATATTCAAATATACCCATACCTGGACGATTGTCTAATTCATGCAGAAAGCCAGGACATACTTTTAAATCATCTGGCCTTTGTCCGAAGGGTTCTAACTTGTCTGGGGTACACCATAAACTAAAAGAAATCACAACTGGTACCCTGTCAACAAATTATATTCCTGGGAGCAAGCTTGAATACAACTTCCCAGATGGCTTACCTCACGCCAGAGAAACCAATTCATTTGACAACCTACTTCAAACAAGTGGCCACAAAAACCCTGTTATCTGCACGACAAATACTTCAGGCCTTGGGGTTCATGGCCTCCTGCTTTCTTCTAATTCCATATGCAAGACTGCATATGAGGAAACTACAGTGGTATTTAATAAGCCTATGGTGTCAACATTCTCAGGACCTAGAAACAAATACCTTGCCTACATCTATCCTTTGGTGGGCAGAGGCCTGTCACCAAAACAAGGGACTACCTTTTACACCACCCCCTGCCGCCCAAACCCTAACAGACGCATCAGACTATGCATGGGAGGCTCACCTGGCAGGGAAGTGCATTCAAGGCAAATGGAACCCAAGTCAAATGCACCTGCATATCAATCAAAAAGAAATGTTAGCTGTACAGAATGCTCTGACAGCCTTCAAGGATCAAATTCTTTCAGGACAACTAATGGTAAAGATGGACAACACCACTGTTATGTGGTACATAAGCAGGGGGGCACACATCCTTACCCCCTCTGCAGACTAGCCATGGCATTGTGGAACACAGCCTTGAGCTACCAAGTGCACCTATAAGCTCAATTTCTGCCAGGAAAGTTAAATACACTGGCAGACTAATCAGAAACCTCATGGACCCACACGAGTGGAAACTGGAACCAAGGACTTTAAACATGTTGACAAGCAAATGGGGGAGCCCAGATATATACCTGTTTGCCTCTCCCCAGAACTACCAGTTGGACAAATTTTGCACAAGGACTCCCCACAAACAAGCCTGGAAAGTGGATGCTCTGCCCTTCAGCTGGAAAAACCTATCAGTCTATGCCTCCCCCCCCCCCCTGCCTCTGCTCTCCAAAGTACTACTAAAAATCAAACAGGACAAAGCAAGGATGATTTTGATTGCTCTAGACTGGCCGCGCCAATACTGGTACCCCCTTCTGCGCAGTGTGTCACGGTTATCTCCATGGCACCTGCCTTCGACTCCTTCCCTGCTGTCTCAGCAGGAGAACCAGATTATGCACTGTCTGCTTCTAACACTGAACCTTGCAGCCTGGCTAATTACTTAATTTCTCCTTTACCATCCCTCGGCAAACCTGTGATGGATATCATTTTAGAGGTAAGGAGGCCTAGTACTAGAAAATCTTATGCTGAAAAATGGAAAAGATTCCGTGCCTGGAACCAATCTCAAGGGATGAACACAGCAGCGCCCAATTTACCTCAGATTTTACAATACTTAACTGAGATGCTTCACAAGGGCCTGTCTTTTTCCTCCATTAAAATGTATGCCTTAGCCATTTCAGCTCATTGTAACACAGAACCTCCCCTCTTCACTCATCCACTGCTCAAGCAGTTCCTCAGAGGGGCCAAAATTTTGAGACCACCCAGGAGAGCTCCAACCCCAGCCTGGGACCTTAACTTTGTCTTGGAGAAACTCACTCTACCTCCTTTCGAGCCAGCTGCTACTGCAGACTTAAAATTTCTTTCTTGGAAAACAGCTTTCCTTTTAGCAATCACTTCAGCTAGAAGGGTATCTGAATTACAGGCCCTTATGGCAGTGGAACCTTTCATCATCTTTCATGCAGACAGGGTGTCCCTCAGAACCAGTCCATCCTTCATGCCCAAGGTGGTATCCAGTGTGGCTCTTAATCAGTCCATTCATTTGCCAACCTTCTTTCCCAATCCACAGAATAAAGGGGAACGGATACTGCATTCTTTAGATGTGCACAGACAACTTGGATAGTACTTGGACAGGACTAAACTGCAAAGGAAATCTGAACAACTGCTGGTGGCATTTGCTGCAGGGGCAGAGGGGAAGGCTATTTCAAAGCAAACCATTTGTAAATAGATAAGCCATTGTATTCATTTCTGCTGTAAGCACCATGGAAAACCTATCCCCCAGAGGATCAGACCTCACTCCACCAGGGCTGTATCTGCCTCTACAGCCTTTCTCAGAGGCGTCCCTACCAGGGACGTCCTAGAAGCTGCTACCTGGAGTTCTGTATATACTTTCATACTTTCACCAAGCATTATCATTTGCCACTTTTCTCTAAATCCAGAGCTGGCTTTGCCACTGCAGTCTTGCAGGGCCTTAAAGCTGGCCCTAATGCTATCTAAGCTCCTCCCCCAACCATAGCTTTGGGAATCTACCCAAATGTAATGACTGCAACAGTGAAACACGAGTAACATAGTACAGTTGTGTACGCTTACCATAAATGTAGATGTTCGAGTGTATTCACTGTTGCAGTCCTGGTTACCCTCCCTCCAGCCCCGTAACTTCTTTTGGCTATACCTCTACTTTCCTTTACTATACTTAAAAGCTTTTTTGGTATATTTGCTTTTTTGTTGGAGGTATATCTTTGTGCTTTTACATTTGCTTCCCATTAGGGGGGCACCTGACATCTGGGGCAAGAAAAACTGATGTAACGGCATCGGCTGCATGTTTTATACCCCCTGATGTCATGAAAGAAGGGACAGCAACCGATGCAGGACCCAAGACTTTGTTAATCAGGCCAACTGAGGGCTACCTGCAAGCAGATAACCCAAATGTAATGACTGCAACAGTGAATGCAATCTAACATCTACATTTATGGTAAGTGTACACAACTGTACTTTTCACATGGTATTTGACTAGCTAATGTCAAGAATACTATTGTTGATGTATTGATTAATATAAAAGTACTGGTAGTATTCATAATGGTATGGAAAAATAAGCTGCACATCTTTTGATGTGTACATGTTGGCCACCTCATATTTGTTCTGTTTTACTACCATTTTTTGTGTGCATGGATGTATACTTAAAGCATTTGTGATATTTAATCTCAGGAAGGTTGGTACATTGTGTGTGCAAGAGACCAGATGGAAGGGGAGTAAGGCTAGGTGTATCGGAGGTGGGTTCAAATTGTTTTATCATGGTGTGGATGGGAGGAGAAATGGCGTAAGAGTTGTCCTGAAGGAACAGTATGCTAAGAGTGTTTTGGAGGTGAAAAGAGTGCCGGATAGAGTGATGTTTATGAAGCTAGACATTGATGGTGTAATGATGAATGTTGCTAGTGCATATGCTCCACAAGTTGGGTGTGCGATGGATGAGAAAGAAAAATTTTGGAGTGAGTTGGATGAAGTGGTGATGACTGTACCCAAGGATGAGAGAGTGGTGATTTGGAGCAGATTTCAATGGGCATGTTGGTGAAGAACAGAGGGGATGAGGAAGTGATGGGTAGATATGGTGTTAAACAAAGGAATGCAGAAGGTCAGACGGTAGTGGATTTTGCAAAAAGGATGGACATGGCTGTGGTGAATACATATTTTAACAAGAGGGAGGAGCATAGGGTGACGTACAAGAGTGGAGGAAGATGCACACAGGTGGATTATATCTTATGTAGGAGGGCCAGTTTGAAGGAGACTGTAATGTGGTGACCTAGGAAAGTGTAGTTAGGCAGCATAGGATGGTGGTTTTATAGGATGACGTTGGTGATCAAGAAGAGGAGGAGGAGTGTAAGGGCAGCACCAAGGATCAAATGGTGGAAATTGAAAAAGGGTAATTGTGAGGTGGAGTTCAGGGAAGAGTTAAGACCGGCACTGGGTGGCAGTGAAGAGTTACCGAATAGCTGGGTTACTACAGCAGAGCTAGTAAGGTGCTTGCTATGACATCTGGACAGAGGAAGGACAACAAGGAGACATGGTGGAATGAGGAAGTACAGGAGAGTATACAGAGAAAGAGGTTGGCAAAGAAGTGGGATTGTCAGAGCAATGAAGAAAGTAGATGGGAGTATAAGGAGATGAGGTGCATGGTAAAGAGAGAGGTGGCGAAGGCTAAGGATAAGGCATATGAAGAGTTGTATGAAAGGTTGGACACTAAGGAGGGAGAAAAGGACCTGTACCGATTGGCTAGATGGAGGGACCGAGCTGGGAAAGATGTGCAGCAGGTAAAGCTGATAAAGGATAATGAGGGAAACTTACTCGTAAGCGAGGAGAGTGTGATGAGCAGATGGAAAGAGTACTTTGAGGGGTTGATGAATGAAGAGAATGATAGGGAGAGAAGGTTGGATGATGTGGGGATAGTGAATCATTAAGCACAATGGATTAGCAAGGAGGAAGTAAGGATAGCTATGAAGAGGATGAAGAATGGAACATCTGTTGGTCCAGATGACATACCTGTGGAAGCAAGGAGGTGTTTAGGTGAAATGGCAGTGAAGTTTCTAACCAGATTGTTTAATGAAATCTTGGAAAATGAGAGGATGTTAGAGGAATGGAGAAAGTGTTTTGGTACCGATTTTTTTTTTAAGAATAAGGGTGATGTACAGAGCTGTAGTAACTACAGAGGGATTACATTGATCATTCACAACATGAAGTTATGGGAAAGAGTAGTGGAAGCTAGGTTAAGAAAGGACGTGATGATTACTGATCAGCAGTATGGTTTCATGCCGGGAAGGAGCACTACAGATGCGATGTTTGCTCTGAGAGTGTGGAAGGAGAAGTACAGAGAAGGTCAGGAGGAGTTGCATTGTGTTTTCATAGACTGAGAAAGCATATGACAGGGTGCCTAGAGAGGAGTTGTGGTATTGTATG
>NC_056746.1:208091943-208139443 GCF_019279795.1 Protopterus annectens | reverse complement strand
CTCCGATTATTCTCGAACCCATTCGGAGCCGGTCGCCTAGTGTGAGGCATGGTTCACCAGATAAGAGATCCCAGTCTCCATTCATCTCCTCCAAATCCTCCAGGCTTTCTGATTTGGATGTTGATAGGGTAGTGCAGAGGCTCCTGCAGTTGCCGGTGTTGGCCAAATTGTTTTCGGCTCCGACACAGTCGGCTCTGGAGCCAGTTCCTATGACTGTTTCGATGATTCCTCCTCCGAGCACATCTTTGTCGTCGGACCCGGTATGTTCCGCTCCGAGTGATGTTCTTGTGCCGGCTCAGATACCTCCCTTGGGTTTATCTGTGCCGACCTCTGCTCCGACCATGTCGGTTCCGTCCACAAGGTTCGAGACTCTGGTCTCCTCGGTCGGGCCTGAAGGGGATACTTAGGGACATCTTTCGGTTCTGAGTCTCCCACTCAGTGCATCGGCTCGGGGGATCCCGGTCGTGGCCTTGGAGGTCGGTCCTCGGACTTGGTGGGGACCTGCCTTCGAGGCCATGTGGAGTGCGCTGGCCAGATCATCGGCTACATCACCCGGGTTGGTCATTCCATCCCCTACCACTCCGGCAAGAGCTTCTGACACTCGCCCATCCTTGGACAGTAGAGCACCAGGCCCTAAGGACACCCCCATGAGCGGTCCCTCTCTTTCTGAAGGTCTCTCCGAGCCAATGCCTGAGGAACCTCCCAGAAAGAAATTGCGCAAGAGGAAGCACATAGACTCCCAGGACAAGTCTCTCACTTCAGATACTGACCTTGAGGAATCGGAAGGATCCCCCAAGTCTTCCTCTGATGATGTTTCCTTCTCCGATGTCCTGGAGATACTGAAACAAAGAGGAGACTGGCCTTCCAAAACTCCTTCCTAGGAGGAGTCAGTATTCCTTAAGGCTTTTGGCGCTCAACCCTCAACCTCCTGGGTGTCTCCACTCTTCGATGAACTTCTTGACCTTATTTGTCGAAGGGTGTGGGAAAACCCTGATTCTGTGGAGCCCGTACCCAGGCATCCCAACAAATTTCTCTCCGCCCCTCAGGGAAAAGAGTTTCTGTCAAAGGGAGTCCCTGTAGATGCCATGGTGGTGGCGGCAGCCACCCAGAAGGAAGTTGCAGAGTCTTTCTCGTCAGTCCAACCTCCTAACAAAGAGTCTAGGACTATGGACCGGTACGGGAAGCATACCCTGTCTTCAGCAACCTTCACTTTACGGTCGCTGAATTACTTGCCTCATTTCACTCAGCTCCAGAGAGATCTCCTCAAAGAACTGGGAGATACTCTTGCAGGTAACATACCTGAGGCGGTGGCTCAGATAGTTAACGCACAGGTTTCTACCCTCAACTCCATCGCAAACTCGTCCATGCGACTCATTTGATGCCGAGGGATTAATAGGGCGGCCAGCTCAGGGGTTGCCCTTAGAAGGCAAGCCTGGCTGCGCCTGTGTCACTTCGCGGAGTCCTTCAAGTCTTCCTTCACTGATGTCCCATTTGATGGTTCCTCCTTGTTTGGGACCAAAGTGAAAGACACCCTCACCAGGTGCGAGCAAGAGGGAAAGACCCTGTCTGCAGTAGGGGTCAATTTTTCCCTTTCGTCTAGGCCTTATCCCAAGGCCCAGTGGGGGGGGGGAGATGTGGTTCAAGAAGTCACAAAGGTTTTTTCCTGCCGCACAAGGTGAACCCCCCTCCAGAGCCAGGGGAGGGGGGAGTTATTCAGGGAGACCTCGCCCCAGAGGCAGAAGGGGCCCCCGCAATTCCGGAGACCGTGACTCTTTCCGTGGCTCCCCATACTCTCATTCCTGAGGGTGTGCCCGACTGTGCTTATCCAGAGCCAGTCGGGGTCGAATTTCCTTGTATCCGGAAGCCTGGGAAAACATTACCCAGGACCGATGGGTGTTGAGGATAATTTCCGGAGGTTACCTCATTCCATTCTCTTCAGTACCCCCTCCAATAAAAAAAATCCCAGACGTTCCACCCAGTCAAAGGGATCAAGCAGCCTCAGAGATATCTCAGCTGCTAGAAAAAGGAGCCATCCAACCAGTCCCCTCAGACCAAATTGGATTAGGGACTTAAGATTCTTTTTGTTGCTGAAAAGAACAGGGGACCTGAGATCCATACTAGATCTGTCAGCTCAACAATTACGTACACCAGTCCAAATTTGATATGGTCACACTACAATCGATTATTCCATTGTAGGGAGAGGAAGTATGGATGTGCTCCATCGACCTCAAGGATGCTTACTACCATGTCAAAATGGACAGGGCATCCAGGTGTCACCTACGCTTCTGGCTGGGAGCCAGTCACTTCCAGTTTCGAGCACTGCCCTTTGGTCTCACCACAGCCCCCAGGGTGTTCACCAAGTGTATGGCAGTCGAGATGGTTCACTTGAGAATTCAAGGATTCCAGGTGTTTCCGTACCTGGATGACTGGCTCCTTACCGCCCCCACCAGGCATCAACTAATTCAGACCAGGGACGCTACCATCAGTCTATGTCACCGATTAGGCATCACAATAAACTGGAAAAAATCTGCCTTATTGCCCTTACAGCGTGTCACCTTTATAGGAGCAGAGTTGGAAACCATTCGAATGCGAGCATTCTTACCACAAGAAAGGATCACAGGGTTGCAACAACAAATACGCTGATGCCCCTGAGACATGCGAAGGCAAGACTGATTCTACAACTCCTAGGTACCATGGCAGCGACTATCATGTTGGTCCCTCTAGCGAGATTACACATGAGACTTCAATGGCTCCTCTTTGTCCAATGGCCTTTCCAAAGACTTCCGCTATCCCAAGCAATCTTAATGACAGCAGATGCAAGCAGGACCTCCGTTGGTGGCTGTGCACCAACAACTTGAATGGGGGAAAGCCCTTTGATGTTCATAGTGTTATACTGCTGCAGTCATCACACTTGGGTTATCCTGCCGTCAGGCGGTCCCGCAGTCGTGCTGAATCCCAAAGTCTTGGTCCGCCGTCAGTTGTCGTCGCTTCTTTCCTGACGTCAGTGCGACAGGGGGGTAAAAGAGGCAGCCGACACCATTTTCTTCAGTCTTTCTTGCCGAGCGGTGCCCGAAGCAGTTCGCAAGTGCCGGTCGGCTAGCTCCTGAGATTTTCGAATTGAATTTCAGCCCGAAGTCTTCTCTAAAGCTGGTACCCGTTGAAACTTTTCTTGCCTCAGACCGATGTCAGACAAAGTTAATAATTGCATTTCTTGTGGGAAGCAAATACCTCCTCAGGATTTTCATTCTTATTGTATTCCTTGCCTAGGCCCAGACCACGGTGTCTCTGGTTGTCGGTTTTGTGCTAGGTTCAACAAACGTACAATCAAGCTTCGGGCAGATTTCGCCCGACATTATTTTGGCAGAAAATTTAACTATAGCATGTCGTCGGAGCAACCGACATCAGCAATGATTAAAAAACGCAAGGATAAGGACAGGCAACCAAGGCCAAGACCAGATACCGAGGCCTCAGCATGGCCTGCCGCTGATTCTCCGGTTTTCAGCGAGGCGCCTTTGCAGCCCCTGACTACCGCTGATTTAGAAATTCTGACGGCCTCCCAGACTGAATCAGCTGGGCCTCAGGAGCCGGTTCCATCTCAACCCTTGGACGCCAACCCTGACGGTGATCCGGAGATTTTGGACAGGCCTTCGGTTTCTGAAGGTGTCTTCAAACCAACAACTATCTCTATTAAGTCTTATGCTAAACTTAAAGCCCCCTTAAAAGTTAGGAAACCGGGTCCACAGACCCCCCCACAGGCCCCTATGCCTAAAAAACAGATGCTTAAGATGGTTGATGAGGGAACACTTCTACTGGGAAGGCCAAGATTACTCTGACTCTAAGAAAAGACTACGTGAGTTTCTTCTTCTTCCACAGCATAGACCCCTTGCAATTCCTCCAGTTTTAGACATTTTGGATGATGTTTACACCGAATCTAGTCTAAACCCAGATTCCTTACCTCCTGCACCAGCTAAACCAGACAGATACTACCAAGTTACTGATTCTCATAAGTTTCTATACAAAAGCCCTGTTGCAGACCCCAAAACCATTTCCCAGGGTCCCAAAGGGTTTAAGGCCTCTACTGCTAAGAATCCACTACCTTCTGAAAGAGATCGCAGAGCATTAGAAAGATGGGGGAAGAAAGTGTATACGTCTGCCACTTTGGCCATGAAGGCCTTAAACTGCCAATTCCACATGCTAAAATACCAGCAGTACTTGATTACACAGTTAAAGCAGAAAATGATCCCTCAGACAGATCAACCTGATTTCAAAGAGATGCAGGATTTGCTGCATGCAGCAGAACAGGTGGGAAAGCATACCTTACAGTGTGGTTTTGATTTATTGGAAGCCTCATGTAGAGCAGCTGTCACAGGATCTGTAATACGTAGACATTCTTGGCTAAAAGAGCAAGCCTTACCAGAACATGTCAAAGCAAAGTTATTGGATGCTCCATTGCAGAAAGATGTGTTATTTGGTGTCAAAGCAGAGGAAGTTTTAAAGAAAATGGAAGAAAAGGCAAAATCTATGCAGACAGTTAAAGATTTTTTACAGGTACAACCTCCTCGTTTCAGCAGAAACTGGCCATCAAAAAACTGGTCCTTTCCTGCATCAGACAGACACCAAAAGGGTAGGTACAGACACCCAAGGGGCAGAGGACAGCCACAAGGTTCTTTCAGGCCTAGACAATGGCATACAACAACTCAGAGGTGGAGACGAAAGATCTCAATCCCTCAGGAAACAAACACATTGACTTCCCTCTTCGCCTGCCAATCAAAATTGCCCTGGCAGCACCTTTGGGAGGAAAACTGGCTCTATTTCCACAAAATTGGCGCATCATAACAAAGGACAAATAGGTTCTGGATATTATTACCCGAGGCTACAGACTTTACCACAGATGAGAGGCATGCCAAATCTGCCTCCAAACCAATGGGCAGAGGCACAAATGCAAATTTCAGCTCTCATGGATATGAAAGCAATTCAAAAGGTACCTACAAAGGAGCAAGGTCAAGGTTTTTACTCAAGACTATTTCTAGTACCAAGAAAGGACAAAGCCTGGAGACCCATTTTAGACCTCTCAATTCTAAACTCATACCTGGAGGTACCCAAATTCAAAATGCTCACACTACAGCAGCTTCTTCCCATGCTGGGCAAGGAGTCTTGGCTGGTAACGCTGGACCTCAAAGAGGCATACCTGCATGTCCCCATCAGACAAGATTGCAGAAGATACCTCAGATTTTTGGCAGGTACAACGCATTATCAATTCTATGCATTGCCCTTTGGCTTATCTACTGCGCCCAGAGTATTTACGAAATGCCTGGCATCAGTAATTGCATACTGCAGACAACGAGGAATACAAATTTATCCATATCTGGATGACTGCCTGATCCAAGCGGAACAAGGCCATTTTATTACAGCATCTGGCATTTGTAACAAAGCTGCTAAGTTGCCTAAGGTACACAGTAAACAAAAAGAAATCCAAGCTAATACCCTCACAAGACATAATATTCCTGGGTTCCAGCTTAAATACAACGGCCCATATGGCTTATCTCACGCCAGACAAACAAAAACAACTGACTCAATACTTCAAAAAGATGGCAACTTTTACCCAGCTCACTGCAAGGAAAATCCTGCAGGCATTGGGGTTCATGGCATCCTGCATTCAACTAATTCCACATGCAAAGCTGCATATGAGGAAATTACAAGGGTACCTGAAAAGTGTGTGGGCTCAACACAGGCACAGCCTCGAAACAAGTATACCTCTCATTCCCTGCCTTCAAAAAGAGTTCCTATGGTGGGCTCAAGCATGTCAAATAAACAAGGGTCTTCCTTTTGTCTTGCCTCCAGCAAACCAAACTTATGACAACAGATTCTTCAGACTACGCCTGGGGAGCACACATGGCAGGACAGTGCATACAGGGCAAATGGTCTGCAAAACAAATGCACCTACTCATCAACCAAAAGGAGATGCTAGCTGTGCAAAATGCACTGACAGACTTAAAGGACCTCTTGCATCCAGGACCACTACTAATAAGGACGGACAACACCACAGTTATGTGGTACATAAACAAACAGGGAGGAACACACTCCTACCCTTTATGCAGACGGGCAATGACCTTGTGGAACACAGCATTGACTTACCAAGTACAATTGCAAGCACAATTCCTGCCAGGAAAGGAAAACATATTGGCAGACGAATTAAGCAGAAATTTGGCAGATCCTCATGAGTGGAGACTACACCGACAAGTATTTTCAATGATAACTCAAAGGTGGGGATGCCCAGACATAGATCTATTTGCCTCCCCAACAATTGCCAACTACAGAAATTTTGCACAATGACTTATCATTCCCTAGCCTGGAAAGTGGACGCCCTATCATTCAGTTGGACAGCATTGACAGTCTATGCCTTCCCACCACTACCTCTCCTGACCAAGGTATTACTGAAAGTCAGATCAGAGAGACCACAAATGATCCTCATTGCTCCGGACTGGCCACGTCAGCACTGGTACCCATTACTAAGGACCTTGACTGTCATCCCTCCATGAATCTTACCTCAACTCCCACTTCTGTTGACTCGGCAAAACTTTCAGATCCTTCACAGTCAGCTCAGGACTTTAAATTTAGCTGCATGGAGAATACCTTGAATTATCAATCAACACTTCTCTCAAAGGACGTCCTGAATGTCATTTTGGAGGCCAGGAGGTCCAGCACCAGAAAAACTTACTCAGACAAATGGAAAAGATTTTGTGCATGGAACCAGGCTAAAGGCCAGAATCCTTGGATACCAAACATTCCTCAAATACTGCAATACTTAACTGAGATGCTACATAAAGGCCTTTCTTTCTCATCCATTAAGATCCATGCTTCAGCCATTTCAGCTCAATATAATACGGATCCTCCCATATTCTCACACCCTTTACTAAGGCAGTTTCTCAGAGGGGCTAAGAATATAAGACCCCCCCCAGAAAACTCCCAACGCCAGCTTGGGACCTCAACTTTGTTTTAGAAAAATTAACACTGCCTCCTTTCGAACCAGCCTTCTCAGCAGAACTACAATACTTGTCATGGAAAACAGCTCTGTTGCTGGCTATCACCTCAGCACGCAGGGCCTCAGAACTACAGGCACTTATGGCAGTGGAACCTTTCATCATTTTCCATCAGGACAGAGTCTCTTTACATACTAACCCTACCTTTATGCCAAAGGTAGTATCCAGTGTGGCTTTGAATCGGACCATTAATTTACCCACCTTTTATCCAAACCCCCAGAATAAAGGAGAAAGAATCCTTCACTCTTTGGACATTCACAGACGGCTACGTTACTATTTGGATAAGACAAAGACCTTCAGAAAAACTGACCAACTCTTTGTATCCTATGCTGCAGGTTCACAAGGAAAGGCTATTTCAAAACAGACCATCTCCAGATGGATAGCACATTGTATCCGCTTTTGCTACTTGCACCATAGGAAAGCAGTGCCTGTTAATATTAGGTCCCACTCTACCAGGGCTACAGCAACCTCAGCAGCCTTTCTCAGGGTGGTTCCAACCAAGAACATTCTGGAGGCAGCTACTTGAGTTCAGTGCACACCTTTACCAAGCACTACCACCTTCCATTATACTCAAAAACCAGAGCTGGTTTTGCCACTGCAGTTCTGCAGGGCATCCTAGCTTCACCTAACCCAGTTTAGTACCAGCCACCCATCCATAGCTTTGGGATTCAACCCAAGTGTGATGACTGCAGCAGTATAACACGATGAACATAGTACAGTTTTGTACCTACCATAAATGTAGATGTTCGAGTGTATATACTGCTGCAGTCCAGGTTACCCTCCCACCATCCCTTCTACATACCAAGGTGTTAGTTATAACTCCATGTACATCGATCTATTGGATGCATGTCTATATGGTGTATTTGCTAACAGCTAGTACTATTGTTTATCTACTAAGGTATTTTTGCATAGTTATTTGTATTGCCTTCCTAGTTGGGGGCACCTGACATCTGGGACAAGAAAAACTGAAGAAAATGGTGTCGGTTGCCTCTTTTATCCCCCTGTCGCACTGACGTCAGGGAAGAAGCGACGACAACCAACACCGGACCAAGACTTTGGGATTCGGCCGACTGCGGGACCGCCTGACGGCAGGATAACCCAAGTGTGATGACTGCAGCAGTATATACACTCTAACATCTACATTTATGGTAGGTACAAAACTGTACTTTCTCCTGTCCCTGTTGCCACAGTGACCACGGACGCCTCCCAGATTGGGGTTGGGGGGGGGGAATTATCTTGGCAGTACGGTCCAAGGCACGTGGCAGGAGCACGAGATACATTTGTACATAAACGTCCTGGAGATGAGAGCAGTGCTTCTTGCGTTGCAGGCACTTCAAGAAGATGTTCATCGTGCATACAGCTGCAGTAATCACAGATGGGGTTTTCAGCCGTCAGGCGGTCCCTCGGTCGGCCGAATTCCAAAGTCTTGGTCCGGCGTCGGTTGTTGTCGCTTACTCTTCTGACGTCAGGAAGGCCAGAGTATATAAGACACAGCCGACGCCATGTTCTTCAGTCTTTTGCCGCGGTGCCAGCAGAAGCAGTTCGCAAGTGCCGGTCGGCCAGCTCCTGAATTACGAAAATATTTGGAACCGAAGTCTTCATTAAAGCTAAGTACCCCGTTGGGGAATCTCTTCTTGCCTCAGACCGATGTCAGAAAAAGTTAATAATTGTATTTCTTGTGGGAAGCAAATACCGCATAAGGATTTCCATTCCCTTTGCATACCTTGTTTGGGCCCAGACCAGGACGTCTCGGGCTGTCGCTTTTGCGCTACCTTCAATAAACGCACTATCAAGCGTCGGGCAGAGTTCGCCCAACACTTTTTTGGTAAAGCTTTTGACTATAAAATGTCATCGGACACTCCGACTACCGTTTTATCCAAAAAACGCAAGGAAAAGGGCCGACATGCGAGGCCCGCGGTTTCCACCGACACCACGCCGAAACAGGCTCCACGTGGTCCGGTTCTCAGTGAGACGCCTTTGCAGTTCCTGACTACCGACGACACTCCTTCAGCGGTGTCTTCTGTACCCGAGACCGCTGGGTCATCAGCCCTTTCCCAGACTACAACCGAAGCTCCAGCTTATGCCGAGCCTACTAATGTGGACAGATCTACATCCACCCATGGTGTATTTAGGCCTTCATCCTCTTTTTCTATTAAGGCCTTTACTAAATCCAAAACAGCCAGGCATCAAACTAGGCCTGCTGCACAAGGTCCATCTCCTGGACCCATGCCTAAGAAGCAGATGCTTAAAATGGCTGAGGATCTAATAACTCTTCTCAGAGGTTCTCAGCCCCCTCCTGACAAGAGACCCAGAGTAGAGGAAGAATCCCCCTCTTCTGATCAGGGATCCATTTTATCAGAGCATTCTGATGCTGAGGAACACTCTTATTTTCCCTTTGAGGATTCGGATGCAGAGCAGTCTATTCCTTCTGTATCCCCCCCTGAGGATTTTTCTTTTGGGGAAACCTTGCACACCTTGAGGGAACACTTCCATTGGGAAGGCCAAGACTTTTCAGATTCCAAGAAAAGACTTAGGGAATTTCTTTGGTTACCTCAGCACAGACCCTATCCCCCCTATTTTGGAGGTACTGGATGATGTCTATTCGGAGGCTTGTTTTAATCCTGATTCACTGCCTCCTGCACCAGTTAAGCCTGACAGATATTACAGAGTACCCAGTTCTCACCAATTTCTCTACAAAGGCCATAATGCTGACCCTGAAACCATTTCACAAGGCCCTAAGGGAATAAAGGCCTCCACTGCCAAGAATCCACTTCCTGCAGAAAGGGAATCTAGATCTCTAGAAAGGTGGGGTAAGAAGGGTTTATACCTCTGCCACCCTAGCCATGAGGGCCTTAAACTGCCAGTTTCATATGATTAAATATCAGCAGTTCCTGTTATCACAATTAAAAGACAAAATGTCTCAACCTGAACAACCAGATTTAAAAGAGTTACAGGATATGATGCATAGTGCAGAACAAGTGGGTAAGCACACTTTACAATGTGCCCTAGAGGCCTCCAGTAGAGCGGCTGCAACAGGATCAGTCATTCGCAGACATGCCTGGCTTAGAGAACAAAATCTGCCTGATCATGTGAAAGCAAAACTTCTTGATGCACCTTTACAAAAGGATGTTCTTTTTGGTACTAATGCTGAGGATATATTACGAAAAATGGAAGAGAAAGCCAAATCTATGCAAACTGTCAAAGCTTTCTTACAGATCCAGCCACCACGATTTAGCAGGAATTGGCCATCAAAAAACTGGTCCTTTCCGGCCACTGACAAGCCCCAAAGAGGCAGATACAGACGCGGAAGGGGCAGAGGACATTCACAAGGGTCATATAGAGGCAGACAGTGGCAATCTTCAGCACCAAGAGGTGGTGAAGACAGTGCACAACAATACAGGAAGCAAACTCAATGACTCCCTCATTTCCATGCCAAGCAAGTCTCAACTGGCAGCACCTTTGGCAGGGAAACTAGCATTATTTGCAAGCAATTGGCATATTGTCACAACAGACAAATGGATACTGGACATTATAAACAGAGGCTACAAATTTCAATTTCACACTCTTCCAAAAAGGAGAGGCATGCCAAACCTACCACAAAATCAAAGGGTAGAGGCACAACTGCAAATTTCAAAGCTCCTAAACATGAGGGCTATACAAAAGGTACCTACACACCAACAAGGTCAAGGTTTTTATTCAAGACTTTTCCTGGTACCAAGAAAAGGAACCGACTGGAGACCCATTCTGGACTTATCCATTCTAAACACATTTCTACTCGTACCAAAATTCAAGATGCTCACACTACATCAATTTCTTCCCATGCTGGGCAAGGAGTTTTGGCTAGTAACATTGGACCTCAAGGAGGCATACCTGCATGTCCCAATCAGACAAAGCTGCAGAAGATACCTCAGATTTCTTGCAGGTTCAATCCACTATCCATTCTCTGCATTGCCCTTTGGCTTATCTACTGCGCCCAGAGTATTCACCAAGTGCCTGGCATCAGTGATTGCCTATTGCAGACTTCAAGGGATACAAATCTACCCTTATCTGGACGACTGCCTGATCCAAGCGGACAGCAAACATATACTACTGGAACATCTGGCATATGTGACACGGTTACTGCTTTCTCTGGGATACACCATCAACAAGGAGAAATCAAAGCTAACACCTTCTCAGAAAATAACCTTCCTGGGTGCCAGCTTGGACACAAACACCCAGATGGCATACCTTATGCCAGAAAAACAAGGGCAATTATCTCAGTACTTCAAAATACTAGCAAAAAGTACCAGGCTTACTGCAAGGAAAATCCTGCAGGCTCTGGGATTCCTGGCATCTTGCATTCTTCTAATCCCGTGTGCAAAGCTGCATATGAGGAAACTTCAATGGTACCTAAAAAATCTATGGTCTCAACACAGTCACAGCTTGGAAGCAATTATCCCAATAATTCCCTGTCTACAAAAGGAATTCCTATGGTGGGCCCAAGCATGTCAAGTAAACACAGGCCTCCCATTCTGCAAGCCTCAAGCAAACCAAGTCATAACCACAGACGCCTCAGATTATGCCTGGGGGGTGCACATGAAGGACAGGTGCATTCAGGGCAGATGGTCCCAAAAGGAAAAGCACCTTCACATCAATCAAAACGAAATGCTGGCAGTTATATATGCAATTACAGCTTTCAAGGACTTTCTGCATCCAAGACAATTGCTCATAAGAACAGACAACACCACAGTAATGTGGTACATAAACAGACAAGGAGGAACTCGCTCATACCCCTTGTGCAGACTAGCCATGACTCTTTGGAACTTGGCTCTGGAAAGACAAATCGAACTTCAAGCACAGTACTTGCCAGGGATGGAAAACACTCTGGCAGACACTCTGAGCAGAAATATGACAGATCCACACGAATGGAAGCTACATCCGCAGGTGTTTACGGAGATAGTCCAAGCGTGGGGGAGGCCAGATATAGATCTTTTTGCCTCCCACAGAAACCATCAATTGAAAAGGTTTTGTTCAAGGACCTCCCATCCAAAGGCCTGGAAAGTGGACGCCCTTTCATTCAGTTGGACAACATGGACAGTTTATGCATTCCCACCTCTACCTCTCCTGCCCAAGGTACTTTTGAAAGCAAGAACAGACAATCCGAGGATGATACTGATTGCTCCAGACTGGCCAAGGCAACACTGGTATCCACTCCTGAGGAGCCTAACACATACTCCTCCCTGGCCCCTGCCTCTAATACCACTTCTGCTGACGCAGAGCAACTACAAAACCCTTCACAGCCAGCTGAAAACACTCAACCTCGCTGCATGGAAAATTCCTTAACACCTCATCAAACTATACTCTCCAAGGAGGTGCAGGATGTCATTTTGGAGGCCAGAAGACCATCTACTAGAAAAGCTTACTCCGCAAAATGGAAGCGGTTTTGCTGTTGGAATGAGAAAAGAGGGCAGGACCCTAGAAAATTGAACTTGCCTCAGGTGTTACAGTACCTAGCTGAACTACTGAGCAGTGGACTTTCATTTTCTTCAATCAAAATACACGCCTCCGCCATCTCTGCAGAATTCAACACGGATCCTCCTTTATTCTCACACCCACTCTTACGGCAGTTCCTCAGAGGGGCTAAGAATATAAGACCTCCAAGGAAACAACCAATACCAGCCTGGGACCTTAATTACATACTAGAAAAATTAACATTGCCTCCCTTTGAACCTGCTGCTACAACAGATCTACAATTTTTGTCCAGGAAAACAGCTTTCCTTCTGGCCATCACTTCAGCTCGTAGGGTTTCTGAACTACAGGCCCTCATGGCGGTGCAGCCCTTCCTCATCTTCCATCAGGACAGGGTTTCCCTTCGTACCAACCCATCTTTTATGCCTAAAGTGGTATGTAGGGTAGCCTTAAACCAGGCCATACACCTTCCTACCTTTTATCCTAACCCTCAAAACAAAGGGGAAAGGCTGCTTCACTCTTTAGACATCCACAGGCAGCTATGTTACTATTTGGACAGAACAAAGTCCTTCAGGAAATCGGACCAACTTTTTGTGTCCTATGCCGTAGGGGCTCCAGGGAAACCAGTTACCAAACAGACCATTTCCAAGTGAATTGTCCACTGCATACGTTTTTGTTACTCCCATCATGGGAAACCTGTCCCTACTGGTATCAGAGCTCACTCCACCAGGGCCACAGCCACCTCTACAGCCTTCCTCAGAGGTGTACCTACTAAGGATATCTTGGAGGCAGCCACTTGGAGTTCTGTGCATACCTTCACAAAACACTACCATCTGCCCTTATATTCCAGAACAAGAGCAGGCTTTGCCACTGCTGTTTTGTAGGGCATTCTGGCTCAACCCAGTTCCTCATAGTACCTACCACCCTATGCATAGCTTTGGGACTCTACCCATCTGTGATTACTGCAGCTGTATGCACGATGAACATAGTACAGTTTTGTACCTACCATAAATGTAGATGTTCGAGTGCCAATACAGCTGCAGTACAGGTTTCCCTCCCTCCTTCCCCTCTTGGTAAGGCCATGGGGCCTAAAAACCTCTTCATACCTCCTGACTGGGTTATCCTGCTATGTTTTATTTGCTTACATTTGTGGATTAGTTTTATTTATGTATTTCCTTCCCTTTGGGGGCACCTGACATCTGGGGCAAGAAAGATTGAAGAACATGGTGTCAGCTGTGTCTTATATACTCTGGCCTTCCTGACGTCAGAAGAGTAAGCGACAACAACCGACGCCGGACCAAGACTTTGGAATTCGGCCGACCGAGGGACCGCCTGACGGCTGAAAACTCCATCTGTGATTACTGCAGCTGTATTAGCACTCGAACATCTACATTTATGGTAGGTACAAAACTGTACTTTCTTCCTCTAGGGACTATTGCGATACACTCAGACAACATGTCAGTAGTGTGGTATCTCAATAAGCAAGGGGGAACCCGATCTTACCTACTATGCAGAGAGGCCATGTGTATGTGGCATTGGGCAGTAGCTTTCCAATGGTTTCTGGTGGCAACGCACATTCCGGTGAAGACCAATGTAATAGCGGACAAGCTAAGCAGGGCGATTCTTGTACCCTACAAGTGGTCCCTGAATCGCCTGGTTGCAGAGCGAATCTTCAGCAGATGGGGTCAGCCTTGCTGCGACCTTTTTGCCAGCCCTCTCAATGCGAAATGCAGCAACTACTTATCGCTGATCCCCCCCCACCGGGGGAATCGCTCAGGGATGTTCTGGCTCACAGTTGGCCTTCCGGTCTGCTTTCAGTTTCCCCTTCTCTCAAGGGTGATTCAGAAAGCACAATCCTTGGGAAGCAGAATGATTCTGATTGCCCCACACTGGCCTTGTCAGGTATGGTTCCCCTTCCTTCAACCTTACATTGCGGATACTCCTTGGATTCTGGAACCTCTTCCAGATTTACTGACACACGTCGGGACAGTTCCACCCCTCTCTGAGGACACTCCGGTTGACAGCCTGGCTACTCCACTTCCATCGTTAGTCAGACGTCGCAATTTTTCACCAGAAATGGTCCATATATTATAGTCTCATAAACCATCCACTAGAAAAATCTACTCTAGCAAATGGAAAAGGTTCTCTATCTGGGCTCCATTCTAGAGGCATTGATCCCTACACGGCTCCAATTGATTCGATTCTGGAGTTTTTGTCTCTGCTGTTCTATCAAGGGTCCACATCGGCCACCATCAAAGTTCAGCTGGTGGCTATATCAAACTTTCATGTGGCCAATGAACCTAGCCTTATGGCACACAGACTATGTAAAGCATTCCTTAAAGGTACTCTTACTTCGTCCACCAGTATCCCAACCTGTCATGCCCTGGGACCTCAATTTTGTTCTTCAAGCCCTCACTCTTCCACCATTTGAGCCTGCAGCTACCTGTGAGTTAAAATTTTTAACATGGAAAACAGCATTTTTAACAGCAGTCACTTCAGCGAGGCGGGTCTCTGAAATTCAAGCCCTGTCCATCAAACCCCCATATTTGATCTTCCATAAAGATAGGGTCTCTCTTAGACAAAAAACCCATCATTCCTTCCCAAAATGGCTTCTGTGTCTAATATGAATCAGTCTGTTGAGCTGCCAGTTTTCTTCCCCAACTTTTCTAACAAGGCAGAATTCAGATTTCACCAGTTGGATGTACATAGACAGTTACGCTTCTATCTACACCGGACAAAAGATATCCGGAAATCTGACCAACTCTTCGTCTCCTTTTCGGAAAACCGGTTTGGTTCTCTGGTGTCCATGGTCACACTCTCTAGATGGATAGCCAGCTATATCTCCTTCATCTATCAGACAGCAGGTAAAAATTTGCCTTTTCCAGTAAAAGCCCATTCCACAAGAGTGGTCTCCACATCCACAGCCTATCAAGCTAGATTGTCAATGGATGATATGTGCTGCAGCCACTTGGGCTTCTCCTCACACCTTTGTTTCTCATTACAAATTGGACGTGATTTCCTGGGGCAGATCTTCATTTGGCTCCACAATTCTTAGGAGTATTTTCCTATGAGCCACCCAGGAATGTAGGTGCTAGGGACGCTGCCCCACGGGTAAGAATGTAGGCGAGATAGGACTACATAACATCAAGAAGTTATGTACTCACCATAACGTTCGATGTATGTAGTCCATCTCGCCTCACATTCTTACTTACCCTCCTGCCTTCCCCCTGCCTGGAGGATTTGGAAGTTAGGTTGTCTCCTGCAGAGTACCTTTGGATAGTTTTTGTTTGTATGGATGCGAGGTATGTATGAAGTAATTATGTTAGCAGCAAACTAGATCTGGGGATATGGAGCAGTGTACCATGGGATACCCTCTTAGCCCAGCCAATCAGAGACTTTTGAGCTAGTAAAATAGGCCGAGTTGGAGCCGATATTCAGCTCTGAACCCACGGGTAAGAATGGGAGTGAGATGGACTACATACATCGAACATTATGTGATGAGTACATAACTTCTTGTTCTGAGGGATGGCACTACTCACTGTGTCAATTATCAGGTGCTTTTGCATGTACCTTGCTCGAACTGCTAAAGATGGGCAGTTGTATATAAAATTGTAATGTTTGTGATGGAAAGTGAAAGTAATTGTGGCCATCTTGTTTTTCTTAGATGCACTACAAAATCATACGTGCATTTGTAAGCCAAAACAGTGATTGCTTTACACTGATTTCACCAAATAATGCATTATGTGGCACTGCTGTGGCCAAGCCGTGATTGTGGTAAAACAGCTGCACATATAAATTGCATTTAACCACAGATGGTTTCCAAGCCATCCAGTTGCACTACATTATCAGATGCCTGATTGTGGTTAAAAATGGCCACTGAAGTATTGCATCTTGCTTTACGTAAATGCATGCTAGTTCTGCAATGCCAGATTTGTGACTGCTTACCTTGGTCACAGCAGAAGGTGGAGCCATTTTTATTGAAAAATATCCCCATGTATTTAGTAGTTGTAGCTTCTTTGGTGAATGTGTGCACCTCAAATGTTTAAAAAAAATAGTCACTTTGTGTAAATCTCATACCTGATTGTAATATAATAAAGGCAAGCCAAATGTTGCTTTGTTTTTCTAAGGAGTAGCCACAGAAAAGTATTCCACAAATGTCTGTGGTAAGAAGAAAATAATGGACAAATATTTCATATTTTCTCATTAATGCACAGAAGCCACAGCAATGCATTTCATCCTGCCTTCTACAAATGCACATTAGTTTTTATTCATAGAAACCACATATCCAGCAGTTATAGCCACTTTCTGCACACTTTAGATGTGACTAATATCAACAGCAATTGTAATGTGTTAGTGCTCGTGCAAACAGAGTCTCAAGTAAATTATTCTGACGTGTGTTGACTTATCCACACCTCATATCTCTAAAAAAAAATCAGTAACCACAGCAATGTATTTCAGCTTTCTTTCAAATGAAAAGTAGTAAGTATTCCAATTTGCTTCACACAAGTACACATATCAGTCTTCTCACATTAGCATTGCACACAGGGAAACACACATGCTGTCTCTGCTTTTCCTACTGCACACAAGATGTGCACTTGAGCATTCTGTATAGGCACCCCCCCCCACACACACACACACACAATTGCTCTGCTCCTCCGTCAGAACTATATACACAAAAGCACACATGCACAGTCTCACAAACTGACAGTGTCTGCTGTCTTCTAGGGAGAGTCCTTAGTGCAGTATTCCTCCTCGTGTGAGACTAATGAGAAAGGCTATGTAATGCAACTGAACAGGCTTTGAGGGGCATTTTAAATTAACACCTCTTCTGATCACTTGAGAATAGAAAGTGTGTGTGTGTGTGTGTGTGTGTGTGTGTGTGTGTGTGTGTGTGTGTGTGTGTGTGTGTGTGTGTGTGTTGCATGTCATGATGCACCAGATCTCCACAACAGAGACCGACCATGGACAGGGTGCTCATTTGTGTTTGGTGCATATATGAGAGGTCCGCATTTAATGATGCACCAGATCTCCATTATACAGCCATAGTAATGTGTTTGGGAAAGGGGGAATTTTAAAGCAAGAGTAGATTATAAATCTGTTAATAAGGTTTGCTTACAGAAGCAAAGAAGCACTGAGGGATCACTCTGGTAAGAGTTGAGTGGCAAATCTACTTCACAAAACCCTTGTAGAAGGGTTTCTACTTGCATACTGAAAGAGCAAATGTCTACATGCATTATATGTGTGTTAGGAAAGAAGGCTTAACCGTACAAGCTTTGTAGCCGGTACCTACGTTAGGGAGTAATCATTTAACTATTGTGGCAGTAAACCTAATCTACTGAAAGCTAACATCAGTGAAGACACCTACATGTGCTGTATAGGTCTACAGTGAAGCCTAGAGTAAAATTATAACCTTGTCTGAAACGGAATACTAATCTAGTTAAGTAACAACAGTGGAATTGTAGGTGTTCACAGTTAGGCAGCTGAGTAGCTTGAGATTCTGCATTTAATTTTGTGGAAAACCGCTGCTGAAAGAAATACCCAAACTGAATTGAAGTTATCCTAGAATAGGGGCACCAAAAAGAGGGATTGCATACATTCGAGCATTTAAGATACTGATAACTTAAACTAAGACCTAGTCGGTAGTTAAACTGTGATATGGAGCTAACAGAAGGATAGAATTGCAGTGGATCTCATAGTACCTTGGGTTAAAAGTAAAAAAAAAAGTCAAGTAACACAAAAACCTTGTATGAATTTGAGCAGTAACAGACCCCAGCACAAGTCATTTAATGTTAAAAGCTTCAGGGATAAATGTATATACTCCTGCTAATAGAAAGCTCCTCATTTTTTTAATCTATGCAAACAGCAGTAGTTCCCGTGACAGTTCATCATTGTAGGTGAGCCATCTGAAGTGGTATTGAAGTTCTGTATAGCAGAGTAGCTGGGGGGTGTGATTTCAGGAGTTAAAGGATTAAGATATGGTAGCTGCAGGAGTGCAATCGAAGTTCCATGTAAATCAGAATCAGAGGTGATCCAGAGTTAATGCAGCAGTGTCATTTTATGAATGAAACCAAATGGACCGGTGTGCCGTGTTTATAAATCTGTAGTATGTTGGAAATGGTGGATAGCTGCCCTTATATGCTTTAGTTACTTTTGGAATGGTAACCAGGGCTGGGAGAAGTTGGTTGTGCCATAATTAATACAAGGGAATTGGCTTCAAATTTTTTTGCTGTTTTTTCCCCTCAGGTTACAGGCTTTTCTGTTTAGTTCTGGTATTAACTTGCTTAGCACTGGATTCACATGATTTAAGCATTCTGACTGTTTCTGCAGGTATTATACTTTCTCTGTTAGGTGAATTATCCTGTCACACACTGTTATGGTACTGCTTTGTAATTCTTATTCCACTGTTGCATTTTGTTTGCAGTGACTGTAGTTTCACATTTGTATGAACATGGTTATTTTGTATACTTGAATTATTTTAATAATTCCCATAGAGACACATGCCTCTCTCCTGGTATATTGGCTGGCCTTAAGTGAGATTGCAAAGTTGCTATTTGAAAAAACTGTGTGTATACCTTAGCTTTATACACACAGTTCAAATAAATGTGACTCTCAGACTTCAGTTTGTACTCTTGAATAAGACAAAAATATACATACAGACTCCATAAACTTGAAATGTATAACCAAACTCCTAAGAGCGGACTTGAACATTGTTGTACTGTTCTAGTAGCAAGCTTAAATGTAGTGGATTTGCCACTTTTTATGTACAAGTTCTATGACTAGTCCAGACTTTTCCTTATTTTCAAACTTTGCCACACTTTGACAACTGTTTGATTTTTTTTTCTTTTCTTTATAGGATCATAGGAAGTTATAGGTTAATGGCCTTGGGGTTCTTAAAAGCTTAGCCAAGAGTTTATCCCCAAAAAGGAATGGCGTGTTAATGAGAGTTTCTTTTGTTACATCATTGTCTGTAATGTTAATATTATGTTGGTTTTTGGACTACTTTCTGTTAAAACACACTTTGTTTTTGTAATGCCCCATGGCATGACATATCCTCCATACTTTACATTGTCTGTTTCAACAACAAGTAGGGATTATGTTGATTGATTCATTTGTTAGCTACTAGACGTCATGTTGTACATGTTATGCAGCCATCTCTAGGATTCATAGAGAGTCTCACAGCAGCACTAGGAGCTTCAGCCAAAAGGGCTTGTTTCCACAGTCGTGGGAAATGTGATTTCACTGATTCCTTAGCCACGATAAGGAAAGCTGTCTTCGGATACTTTGCATGTCTCTGAATTGCTTAATCATTTCATTATTGCTAATTAGCACTTTCCTGTGGTAATCAACTCTGGTGATCCTTGTATCTTGTTGGCACAGGCAACTGCCTCATTCATGCATGCTTGCGCATACATCCCATAACCTACCTGTCCCTTAGTTTACTGGTTTCCTTGCGCCTTGCAAAACATGGGTGATTGTCTGTCATTATTGACCGACTAGAGTTTTTCACTTTTCTTTGTGTTCAGAAAGTGTATTGTGATGCTAAATCTATAACTCTCCATGAACTCTTTAAGTTAGAGTAGTACTTAAAATTTTTCCTTGATGTCTTCTGGTGTTCCTCCTGGCTTTTTTTTCTAAGCCTTCTTGTTTAGTGATATGTCAGTCCCCCCCCCCCCCCCCCCCCCACACACACACTAACACAATCCATCCCTCTCAACTGTTCCTGATTTTACTCTTAAGCAAATTTTTTTTTTGTCAACTCCAGAGCACGAAAACTTTTGGCACAATGACTTGGGCAACAGAAAGTAGAAAGGTTTGTTGCCAAAGTTATGTAGCCTTTAACAAGAAAATAACTAGAGATCCTTTAGAGGTGAGAGATATTTCAGAAAGTTTATGAAAATTTGTATAATCCAAGAGGTGGTGAAATCAAGAGTACAAATGGAAATATTTATGGAAGACTTAAGTATGCCAAAGTTAGAGGTAGATGAGGCTTGACTAACTGTTAAGATAGGAGGAGATTGGTTATAAATCCATCATTTTTATCCAATCTGGAGGAAATTTTCCAGGAATAGATGGTGTTCTGGTAGAAGTTTGGAATCTAGGAGGGAAGAAAATAATAAAGATCTGGAATGTTTTGTTAAACAGTATTTTAAAAAGGAGGGGGAGGCACCATCATACTGGAAAAAAAAAAGCTGTGGTGACTGTAATACCTAAAGACAAAGACCCATCTGATCCAGCTTCATACAGGCCCATTTCAGTTTTAAACCATGATTTATAAAGTGTTTGTCTTTAATGGCTAAAAGTATGGCAAAGGTGGTGCCAACATTGATTGATATAGACTAATGTGGTTTTGTGGAGGGGTGGCAAACATTTGACAAAATTAATAGAACAATGACAAACCCGAGGGAAGCTGAATGAGTTAAAAAAAATGTCCCTGATATTGGCATCTTTTTATTTTTTTTTTTTTTTGCAGAGGAATAATTCAACAGAGTAAATTGGGATTTTGAGTAGGGTAATAGAATCATTTGCATAAGGTTAATTAGAAGGATATATGAGGGATCGGAGACGAAGACCGAAGTGGGAGGGCTCCTGTCTGATAAGTTGTGTCTGAACAGAGTAACCAAGCAGAGGTGTCCTCTTCACCCTTTATTTGTGTTCTATTTATAACTATTGGCAAAGAAAATAAGGGACTCAGAAGTTCAAGGATAATATGGTGCTCAAGAAAAGTTTGCTTTAATTGCACATGATATTTTGTACCTGATGAACCAGAAAACGAAAGGTCTGTCGTGGAACATTCTCTGAGATGTTTCTGTTTTTTTTTTTTTTTTTTTTTAAATTGGGATTTAAATTTAATGAAGATAGTTTACAGAAATGGTCTGTATTTTATGTACCCACACATGAATTTGTTAAGCAATATTCATATTTATGGGGACACACTAAAATGAAGTACTTAGGAGTATGGATTAAAAAGGATTCTGCTATGGCAGCTATGGGTATGTGGAAAGAGAGTAAATAAAAGGTACAGAAACTGAGAAACTGGAAGCTTTTGCCTGTGGATATTGATATTAAGATACAAGCAGTAAGAATGTTTAGTCCCTTTAGTTTTATACACAGGTCGGGCATATTTCTATCAACCAGAGGATAAGTTGTGAATGGTAATAAAGAGTTGAAATATTTCATTTGGGAGGGGAAGAGGACAAGAGTCAAGTGGGTTAGGTTTATCCTCCCAGTAGAACAAGGAGGTTTAGGATTATTACCTGGTTTGATGGGATATTTTGGAGGTACACAATTAAGACTGCTGTACATAACACAAGCAGAAAGCTACAATTCAAAGTGGAAAGGGATGATGAAGCAGGGGATAGTTCAGGAAATAATGGGGTTTTGGACACGGAACTTAAGGAGAATAGCAATAGTCAGAATATTGTATTCATACAGTAGCAAAAAGTATTCTTAAAACTTGGCCAACACAAGAATGGAGAAAGGAGATTCTTCCAGTAGGGATGGCTGCCGTTAAAGGTACAGAGAACGTTTTATGAGACTACATAATTTTTTTGTAGGATGTAGAGGTAGTTATTAGCTTGCAGTTGATATTCTTCAATTTTGGAAATTCTGTAAAGCACAATATTATACAGTACTTCTCTGCGACATGATGTCTTCAGTAATTGATAATTAAGTGAGAGCAAGCAGTACTGGGTGCATACTGCTTTAAATTATCCATCTAGCTGGGGCTCTTCACATTTCAGATCATTCACTAATCATACTGTACATTACATATCTTCACCTTTTCATCTGAGATTTTCATCTTTTGTGCCATTAATTGTCTGTCTCAATGTGAATTATTGTGACTCTTTCCTGACAAATGTGTGCTTTCCGCTCCTTACACTCATTCTGCCCTCTGTTCTCCACTTCCCAGACAACTATAGAATGAATACAGACCGCAGAAGCAATCATTTTCCTGTACTCTAAAGTCTTGATGTTGCCCATTCTTAGCATGAGAAATAGGACATGCATCTTAATTTTTTTGATCAAGAATTCTGGAGAAAACAAGTAATGAGGGAACAAACGCTGAAAATCAGGAACAGTTTCTTAAATTTTACTCAAATTCACAAAAAATGATTACAACATTGAAGATTTAGATTATGATCAACTGGGTCTCCAATCATAACCTCTTTATAATATTTTTCAGACATGGATGTCAAGGGGTGCACCTTGAGAGCAAAGCTTGAGAAGTGAATCTTGGCATCCAATATTATCATAAAATTCACATGATGATGAAAGTATAACACTAATATCTGGGACAGGACCACAACCTTGTAAAGGGGGGGGTTGGATCCAGACCCTCATCCTTCAGTCTCAGTCTGTGAGTTGGCCACAAATATCTCTGTGTTGGCTTTGTGGAGACACTGTCCAGAAATATTAAAGCTTTTCAGTAATCCAGGCATCCAGCTGTCTCAGTGAGATACTTTCTTGGGTTCTGCATAAGGACTAAACAATCATTCATAAGTACAGCCCTTGCTATCCCACACATGGATTGCCCATTAATGTACTAAAGGAACTTGTTTACAGGTTATACAGTCAGAAGAAAAAAGAACAAGAAAATTGACAACCCTAGCAAGTGCTCTTGTACAAACTAAAGGGACTAGACAATAAACCATTACTTACAGATGTACTTTGAGGAGGGGAGCTTCATTGCAAGATAATCAGATTGGGAGGCTATCTTCAAAGAACCATCTCTAACCAAGTTGAAAACCTTCTCAAAGTCAACTAAAACCACCAGAGTAGGCTCAACTATCCCTTGCAGTCTTGACGTAAAGGAGCACTGTCTTTAAGAAATCCTCAATTTTCCAAGTTAGTACAAACCCATCCTGTGTGGGAAAGATAAATTTTGACAGAAGAGCTGTGCTAGGACTTCAACATATGCATAAAGTTCCACATTAATGAGAGAAACCAGGCAAGGTTTGCAACCAGTGACCACTAAGGAATCTTTCTTGGGTTTAGAGATAACCATTGTTATGGTAGATGTACAAGAGAAGGTTAATCATCCTGCAAGTCTGGAAAGATCTAAAAATATTCAACAACCTATGGAAAATTTGATACAAGGCTTTTATACAGTCATCCCATCCAGGTTACAGGCTTCTCCACAAGGCATACCATCTACCACCTTGCACACCTCCCCTTGAGAAATTGCAGAGAGAACTCTACTCCACTTTTCCAGGGACAGAAGAGGGTTCACTTTGTCAAAGAATTCACTCCTCTTACTCTCCCAATCATCAAGCAAAGGACTAAGTAAAGTTGCTCATAGGAGTGATGGGACTCTGCATTCATTCATATTTCCCTAGTGAGCATAACCTGTTTGCCAGTCACCTTGACTCCTGATATGGATATCTGTTGCCTGTAAGCCTTGACCTTTTGTCCAGAAACTTGCCAGGCCTTTCACCATCAGGCCAGGCCCTCATTTTGGTTGTTTCTAAATACAGCTGTGGGATTTTTGCAACACATTACACATACACTTGATGATTTGTCAATTTCAAATTTTAACCCATTATGTGATATATTGAATATTGAGATATTTCATTTGGAACCCCAAGAATAAAGGATATAACAGGAGCTCTTCAAAAGAAAATAACTGTCTGGGACAGGTGGACCCGTCGGCACAAGGATAATGCAGGACTGCAGGTAAAATTTAAGATTAATGTCCACTGTCATGTTTAATAATTTGCTGTGAGAAGTGACTTCAATTGTTGCATTAACAGAGAAGATTTTATTTTTTCATGAAAGAGGATTTGCAGAAAAAAAGTATTCGGGGATTGGGGTAGGGGGTGGGACTGGGCAGGGAGGGGGGGTTGACCCAAATGATGCAACATATGCATACCACCACCTCTTTGCTTACAAAAAAAGCCCTGTATAAACAGTATGTATACTGTTTATAAATGTGAACTTGTCAGTATACTTAGGCAAACTTGCATTGATAGGGCAAACTTGCATTGCTATAAAAGTAATCAGTGTCACAAGTAATAATTCAATAAAGTTGCTTAAAAATGTTCCTGATTTTTAGAGAAGGATCCAGATTTATTATCTTTTATGCCTGTCATGTCTCTTACAACTTGCAGACCATTATACCCGTCCTGTCCCTTGTAACTCGCAAACCGTTCTAGTCTACCTGTCTTAGGACTTAGACAGGATAGAGCTCTGTGGGACACCCTGACTGTAACCAAGTATTTCAGTTATCCATTTTCTGTATGATACTTGCCGTGTCCTATTTGTAAGCCATGCAGCTGTCCTTATCAAGAGGGCATCAATACCTAGCTCTAGTTTATTGATCAGTGTTTTGTATATTTCCTTGTAAAATCTATATAAATTGCATCACAGCACAAATCTTCATTCATAGCTGTTGTATTGTTATAAAATGTCATGTTACAGGTGGTAAGAGATTTATTTTCAACATATTCATGTTGGTGTATGGTTTCAAGTCCCAACCTTTCCAGTTCTGGCAATAACTTGCCCAGTATTACCTTCTCCATTATTTTTACACAACATGAAAGTAGACTTAAGGGTCTGTATGACTCTGGGTTTATCTTTCTCTCCTTTCCCTTAAAGACAGGTTTAATAAATGTATGTATCCAGTCTTGAGTCATCTCCCAATATTTGTGCAGTCTTGTAAATAGCAGATACAATGACACTTAAGTTCTTGCCGAAGTGTTATCTGGTCATTTTTACCAATTCCATCTCAATCCAGTGCTTTGTTTGGATCCAGTTTGCGTAGTTCTTTCCATATAATCAAATTTGATTTCAGTACCTGAGGTTCTGTGGATGTCACAAGGAACCCAAACCATTTTACATATGATTTTGTAAATATCTATACTTTGTGTCTGAGAGTATATTCTACAAATGGTTGATCAATTTGTAGTTTACTCTTTCCATGTGTTATGAATCTGTAAAATGGTTTCCTATTATGCTCAATATCTTTGTATAAATTTTCTTCAATTTTTTTCTTGATCTTGTCTTGTACTATGCTTAATTTGTTTGTCCAGTTTATTTCAGTTTTCAAAGTTGTAGTTGTCACCTTAATCAAGTATAATATTCTTATGGAAATATATCCTCCTTGCATAAAAAGCTATTGTCCCACCTATTATACATGACAGTTTTTGACTATTCTTTCCAACTTTTGTGTTACATGCACACAATAATATTAGGCAGGCTTATATTTTATACAGTTGTTTATTATCTAGATTTGAACCTGTCACATTTTTCAAGACTTTTTTTGTTTTAATGAAAACACCAAACAAAAAAAAAAAGTTTTTTTCAGAACAGCCCCAACCTTTATTAACTTAGAAAGAACACACAACACTATGTACATCCTCAAAAAACTACTTGCCATACCTCTAAACCTCTTGATGCAAGAAATCTAGGCAAAGCCAAAAATGATGGCTGGACAAAGGCAACAAAAATAGGAACCAATTGTTAAATATTGATCTTATAAACTTAGAAAGTAGTTGGAATAAACATTTTTCTGTCATGAATTTTCTAAAGGTTATGAGGTTTGAAACTCCAATGTCTGTCTTTTAGTGAATTCAGTCCTCACTGATCAGAAAACTGCTGTTTTTGTTTCGGAACAGTCCAAAAATGAAGGCAAAATCTGGACAGTTGAAGATATGCCAATTAAAGAGTTGTGCAGAATTTCTGCTGTGTTACTGACTGTGATTCACTGGCAGAAACGTCCAGCTTGCTCTGTTCGATTTCTGGGGACAGCATATTTTCAGTGTGGCTGCTTTCAGTTTTACATCTTCAAAAAGTGCTTTACCCTCCAGATAGGATCAATTGCCTTGCACCCACAGGCATTACCTAACCTAAAATTAAGGATATTCATGCTAAAGTGCAGGCTACAACCTGTGTTCCCATTTACACTGATTGCTTTCTGATGTTTTCACATCTGGGAGGGGAAGAGAGAGAAGAAAAACTACTTTAATGGTTTTAGAAATCATTTAACTTTTGCCTCCAAGAAAAAGCCAATGTCTTTATTACAGCAGTGTACAATTTAGTTTTATTTAAATGCATTAAAGTATTTAGGCTGCTAGGGAGACTCTTCCCATTATTTCAAACTTTATTTTTCACTTAACTGCTTGACGTTGTACCTTTTTTTAATTTTGTATTACTCTTGGCAAATAATGCTTAGAATTTTCAAGATTAATTGCTTGCACCTATGGACAGTTTACCTCCATGTAAAAGTAGTCAGCAACGAGTCTTTGTAAAGTTCACCGAGAACATAATATACAACTGCTGTCGACTGCAGACTTCTTGCTTCTCACTGTACATTTCCTAATGGGAAAAAAGCTAATATCTTTGCAAATGTAAGAACCCCAGCATTTGTTTTGTTTTGAAAGCTACTTGCTTACCAAAACACTTTTATAGCTTAGGCCAGGGGCATGTTTAATGTAGTCATTCAACCTTGTAAAAATAAGAGAAAATATCTAAATTCTTCATGTAATCTGTGCACTTTTACACCCCACCTCCCCCCCAGCAGCTCAAGATCTCAGTATATTGACATTAATCTTGCTTTTGTTAAGCCTTTTTTCTTTTGTATCATAAAGTATGTGTGTGTGTGTGTGTGTGTGTGTGTGTGTGTGTGTGTGTGTGTGTGTGTGTGTGTGTGTGTGTGTGTGTGTGTGTGTGTGTGTGTGTGTGTGTATATATATATATATATATATATATATATATATATATATATATGTGTGTGTGTATATATATATATATATATATATATATATATATATATATATATGTGTGTGTATATATATATATATATATATGTGTGTGTGTGTGTGTGTGTGTATATATATATATATATATATATATATATATATATATATATATATATATATATATATATATTTTTTTTTTTTTTTTACAATTACTGAAGTACAAAATGTTTAACACACACAGCAGTCACTGAACCCCCTCCCACTTTTAAAATGCCCTTGACTACACACTACAGAACTGCTTTATAGTTTATATCATGAAATATTTTAAATAAATACAAAGAAAATTTGTTTTACTTAAATCTAGCTGTGGAACACCAGTCCAGTTGCTTATTTGTGCATTCAGAAGATTTATGGTCGGTTCCTTCCAGTTTTTCTGGTAAAGCAGAAAATTTCATTTTCTCTGCATGTTCTGACTTCTAACTTACTATTTTTTTAAATGTCTCTTCTTGAGAAGCCTCATACTGAGCCAACTTTTTCTTCATTTTTATGTTCTGATTTTTTTTCAGTTGTATCAGTTCATCTGAGCAACAGGTTAGTATCTTCTATTTTTCTAGCCTTTTGTTATTTGAGTTGAGATGTATTTAATGTTTCATGTATTTTAATAACCTCCGAGTACATTTGATTTATTTTTTCTTATACATTATTGGAAGCCATCTCTTGAACCGGAGCTGAAGCTTGAAGTACTTTCTGCTTAACAGCTGCAGAATCCTTCACAGCCAGTGTTTTCACCTTTTCTGGTTGATTTTCTTTCAGGTTTTCCAGATTTCTTCTTTGCTAACAGCTAGGAAATTTACTTACTAAGCCAGTAACTGAATTTAACCTAGAAGACCGTTTTAAAGGCATTTCTTTTTTTCTCAGTTTTTGTTTTCACACAGGTAGAGCTGGAAGTTGAGCTGTTGACCAATGTGCAGCCATCTTGGAAATCCAGTACTTTGTGTCCTTGATGTCCCCCCCCCCCCCCATTCATACATCTTTTGTGCTGCCCTACCTATTGTTCTATTAACATTTTAATTGAGTGTAGAGTTGTACATAAACTATTCCTGGCATCTAGTGTCCACCCTCCAACTTGCAGGATTTGCTTGATGTTCATCGTGTTACCCTGCTGCAGTCATCGCACTTGGGTTATCCTGCCATCAGGCTGTCCCGCAGTCGGCCTGAATTCCAAAGTCTTGGTCCGGCGTCTGTTGCTGTTGCTTCTTCCCTGGCGTCAGGGCTCCAGGGGTATATAAGAGCCATCCGACGCCATTTTCTTCAGTCTTTCTTGCCGTGCGGTGCCCGAAGCAGAAGCAGTTCGCAAGTGCCGGTCGGCCGACACCTGAGATTTTCGAATAGAGTTCAGTCCGAAGTCTTCAAAGCTAAGTACCCCATTGGGGAACCTTTCTTGCCTCAGTCCGATGTCAGAAAAAGTTAACAATTGCATTTCTTGTGGGAAGCAAATACCACATAAGGATTTTCATTCTTATTGTATACCTTGCCTAGGCCCAGACCACAAAGTCACTGGTTGTCTGTTTTGTGCTAGGTTCAATAAGCGAACTATAAAGTGACGTTTTGATTTCGCACGACACTACGGTAGGAAATTTTATTACACTATGCCGTCGGAGCAACCGACTACCAGCGTGCATAAAAAATGCAAAGATAAAGACAGGCAGCCTAGATCCAAGCCAGACTCCGAGGCCTCGGCTAGTCGGTCCTCCGGTTTTCAGTGAGGCGCCTACGCAGCCCCTGACTACCGCAGAAGCGGAACCCCAGACCGCTTTGGATTCTCTAGCAGAGAGTTTTAGGCCGATGCAGCCATTTTCTTTAGGCCCTACTGACGACATTGCAGAAGGAGAAGCCGGTGCTGTAGAAACACCTTCGGTTTCAGAAGGTGTCTTCAGACTGACTACTCTCACCATAAAATCGTATGCTAAGCTTAAGACTCCTCTAAAACCAAAAAAGACTGCACTTCAGTCTCCAGTTCAAGGCCCCATGCCTAAGAAACAGATGCTTAAAAATGGCTGAAGATTTGATTAAGGGGTTCCCAACCCCCCCCCCCCGACAAAAGGCCTAGACAAGAGGAGGATTATGCCTCCTCTGATCAAGTGTCTATTTCCTCAGGCTCCTCTGAGGACCAGGATTACTCCTTTCCCCCTTATGAAGATTCTGATGCTGAAGATTCCATTCCCTCAGCTTCTCCCCCTGAAGACTATTCCTTTGGGGAAACCTTACATACCATGAGGGAACATTTCCACTGGGAAGGTCAGGACTACTCCGACTCAAAGAAAAGGCTCCGAGAGTTTCTTTTACTCCCCCAGCACAGACCACTTGCTATCCCCCCAGTTTTAGACATTGTGGATGATGTTTATTTAGAATCTAGTCTAAATCCAGATTCTCTGCCTCCTGCTCCAGCCAAACCAGATAGATACTATAGAGTGCCTGACTCACACAAATTCCTTTACAAAAGCCCTGTTGCTGATCCAGAGACAATCTCCCAGGGTCCCAAAGGGGCTAAGGCTTCTATGGCTAAAAATCCTGTACCCTCTGAAAGGGACTCTAGAGCACTAGATAGGTGGGGGAAGAAGGTTTACACCTCAGCTACTCTAGCTATGAGAGCACTAAATTGTCAATTTCATATGCTTACATACCAGCAATTCCTAATGTCTCAAATAAAACAAAAGATGAGCACGCACCCTCAACAGTCTGAATTCAAGGAAATGCAGGATCTGTTGCATGCAGCTGAACAGGTGGGAACATACTTTACAATGTGGATTTGATTCCTTGGAAGCTTCCTGTAGAGCAGCTGTTACTGGGTCTGTTATACGTAGACATGCTTGGTTAAAGGAACAAACTCTGCCTGATCATGTTAAAGCAAAGTTACTAGATGCACCCTTACAGCAGGATGTCTTATTTGGGGTTAAAGCAGAAGAGGTTTTAAAGAAAATGGAGGATAAGGCAAAATTTATGCAGACTATCAAAGATTTCTTACAGGTACAGCCCCCACGCTTCAGCAGAAATTGGCCAACAAAAAATTGGTCCTTTCCAGCTTCTGACAGACCACAGAGGAGTAAATACAGGTGCCCAAGGGGCAGAGGACAAGCACAAATCCCTTACAAACCTCGACAATGGGGCACTGCAACGACAATGGGGCACTGCAACACAGAAGGGAGGAGAAGACAGGTCCCAAACTACTAGAAGGCAAACACAATGACTTAAACCTCAAACTGCCAAGCAAAACTCTCTTGGCAGCTCCTTTGGGAGGAAAATTAGCACTTTTTGCAGACAAATGGCGCATCGTCACAAAGGACAAATGGGTCCTAGACATTATCTCACAAGGATACAGATTCCATTTCCACACCTTGCCAAGGATAAAAGGAATGCCAAACCTGCCACAAAATCAATGGGCAGAGGCACAAAAACAAATTACAGCTCTCATGGACATGAGAGCCATTCTACTGGTACCTACACAGGAGCAAGGCCAAGGATTTTACTCTAGGCTCTTTCTAGTCCCCAGAAAGGACAATGCTTGAGACCCATTTTGGACCTTTCAATTCTAAATGCCTTCTTGCAAGTACCCAAATTCAAGATGCTAATACTACAGCAGCTTCTTCCCATGTTGGGCAAGAAAGCTTGGCTAGTAACATTGGACCTCAAGGAGGCATACTTGCTTGTCCCTATCAGATAAAATTGCAGAAGATACCTCTGTTTCATTGCAGGTTCAACCCATTACCAATTCTCTGCACTGCCCTTTGGCTTATCTACTGCGCCCAGGGTCTTCACAAAATGCCTGGCACCAGTATTTGCATACTGCAGACAAAGAGGAATTCAAATATACCCATACCTGGATGACTGCCTCATCCAAGCAGAAAGCAAGGACATTCTCTTACAACATCTGGCTTTTGTAAAACACCTAAGTTGCCTAGGGTACACAGTAAACGAAAATAAATCAAAACTAGTGCCGTCACAAAATATGACATTCCTGGGTGCCAGCTTGAATACAACAGCCCAG
Organism: Protopterus annectens; assembly: GCF_019279795.1. Classification (NCBI taxonomy): domain Eukaryota; kingdom Metazoa; phylum Chordata; order Ceratodontiformes; family Protopteridae; genus Protopterus; species Protopterus annectens. Next base: position 208,108,214 of record NC_056746.1, on the reverse strand, counting down.
ATGGCTTATCTGATGCCAGACAAACTACAACTAACTCAATACTTCAAAACAATGGCAACAAAGACCCAACTCCCTGCAAGAAAAATTCTGCAGGCCTTGGGCTTCATGGCATCTTGCATACTACTAATACCATTTGCAAAACTGCATATGAGGAAATTACAATGGTACCTAAAAAGCGTATGGACTCAACACAACCACAGCTTGGAAACAATGATACCTCTCATTCCCTGCCTTCAACAAGAGTTTCTATGGTGGTCACAGGCATGTCACCTCAACAAGGGTCAGCCTTTCACCTTACCCCCAGCCAGGCAAGCTATGACAACAGATGCATCGGACTATGCCTGGGGGGCACACATGGCAGGACGGTGCGTTCAAGGCATATGGACTGCAGATCAAAGGAATCTGCACATCAATCAAAAAGAAATGCTAGCTGTACAGAATGCCCTGACAGCCTTCAAGGACCTCTTACATCCAGGACAGCTTATAATAAGGACAGACAACACCACAGTAATGTGGTACATAAACAAACAAGGGGGTACACACTCCTACCCTCTATGCAAGCAAGCAATGACCTTGTGGAACACGGCACTGGCTTACCAAGTACTATTACAAGCTCAATTCCTGCCAGGAAAAAAGAACACATTGGCAGACGACCTAAGCAGAAACATCATGGATCCTCACGAGTGGAAACTGCATCTAAAAGTATTTGCAATGATATAGACCTGTTTGCCAGCACCCAAAACTATCAGCTAACAAAATTTTGCACAAGGACATTTCACCATCAAGCTTGGAAAGTGGACACGCTCTCATTCAGTTGGAAAATGCTGTCAGTATATGCCTTCTTTCCATTGCCCCTTCTCACAAAGGTGCTGCTGAAAGTCAGGATGGAGAGACCCCGAATGATACTCATTGCCCCAGACTGGCCACGCCAGCACTGGTACCCACTATTAAGGAATATGGCCCAGGGCCCACCATGGATTTTACCACAAATTTCTCATCTGCTCACACAGCAAGACAGTCAGATTCTACACAGCCAGCTCAAAACCTTAAATTTGGTTGCATGGCATATCTCCTAAGCAACCAGCCAGCTCCTCTTTCACAAGCAGTTATGGATGTTATTCTGGATGCCAGGAGGCCCAGCACCAGGAAAGCCTACTCAGACAAATGGAAAAGGTTTTGTGCCTGGAACCAAGCTAAAGGCCAAAATACCCTTCTGCCGGACATACCTCAGATCCTACAATATTTAACTGAGATGTTACACAAAGGGCTTTCTTTTTCATGCATTAAAATCCACGCCTCAGCTGTTTCAGCTCACTACAACACGGATCCTCCCTTATTTTCACATCCACTTCTAAGGCGGTGTCTCAGAGGGGCCAAAAACATCAGGCCTCCCAGGAGAGTACCAACACCAACTTGGGACCTCAATTTTGTTCTAGAAAAACTTATGCTACCTCCTTTTGAGCCAGCTTTCTCAGCTGACTTAAAGTTTGTATTATGGAAGACTGCCCTGCTGCTAGCAATTATCTCAGCCAGAAGTCTCAGAGCTTCAGGCTCTTATGGCGGTAGAGCCTTTCCTCATTTTACATCAAGACAGAGTTTCTCTACGAACTAACCCCTCCTTTATGCCTAAGGTGGTATCCAGTGTGGCTCTAAATCAAGCCATCCAGTTACCCACCTTCTTTCCAAATCCGCAGAACAAAGGAGAAAGACTCTTGCATTCCTTGGACATTCACAGGCAGCTACGTTACTACTTGGATAAAACTAAGGTTTTTAGAAAATCTGACCAGCTTTTTGTATCCTATGCTACAGCATCACAAGGAAAGGCCATCTCAAAACAGACCATTTCCAAATGGATAGGACATTGCATACGTTTTTGCTACACCCACCATGGAAAACCAGTTCCTGCTAGCATTAGGCCCCATTCCACCAGGGCAGCAGCTACATCTACAAGGGGGTGTCTACCAAGGATATTCTGGAAGCTACAACTTGGAGTTCAGTACACACCTTCACCAAACACTATCACTTACCACTTTACTCTAAGACTAGAGCTGGCTTCGCCACTGCAGTTTTGCAGGGCCTTCTAGCCTCCTCTAACCCTGTTTGACTCCACCTCTCATCCTTAGCTTTGGGATTGTACCCAAGTGTGATGACTGCAGCAGGGTAACATGATGAACATAGTACAGTTTTGTACCTACCATGAATATAGATGTTCGAGTGTATACCCTGCTGCAGTCCAGGTTACCCTCCCTCCATCCCCTCTTAACTAGCTGAACTTATCTCTACCACTCAATCCTATGCTACCTCTGTGGTGTATTTGCTTGTGCCTAAGGGTATTGTTTTATTTTTATATAGCTATATGTATTTATATATATATATATATATAATTTTTTTTTTTTTTTTTTTTTTGCCTACCTATTGGGGGCACCTGACATCTGGGGCAAGAAAAACTGAAGAAAATGGCGTTGGATGCCTCTTGTATACCCCTGGCGCACTGACGTCAAGGAAGAAGTGACCGCAACTGACGCCGGACCAAGACTTTGGAATTCGGGCCGACTGCGGGACCGCCTGATGGCAGGATAACCCAAGTGTGATGACTGCAGCAGGGTATACACTCGAACATCTACATTTATGGTAGGTACAAAACTGTACTTTCTTGAGTTTGTAGATGTCAGCCCCCTCCACAAACACAGACATGCCTACATACATAAAAACAGCCCCCCCCCCCATATACAAACACAGACACTCCTGGGGAAGGCTGGCACAGGTTCAATAGCTGTGCCCCCTTCTGCCCAGACTATATGGTAGTACCAGCTGCCATCAACCACTACTTATCAGCTACTGTACGTCCCTTACAAAGGGTGACCAGTTCTACTGTGCAGTGATACAATTATCAAATGGTAAGTGTGTGTAAGACTAAAGGTATTTGAGTAGCCTGTACAGTGTTACCAAGTACATTTGCAAGTACTCTAAGAGCTTAAATATCTCTAACAAACCATCCACAATTAAAAGGTTTAAATATATTTAATAAAAAATAATAAGAGAACAAGACAATACTCAGTAACTGAATACAGTGACAACGGAGTTCAGAATCACAGGAAATACATTCAGATAACATTGCAGGACAGTCGCACATGACTTCAGAAAACATCTAGACTGATCTTAATATTTTCCTATCTCTAAGAGAAATACTATGATCCAAGTCTTACTTGCAGATACAGGCAAATGCAAGTGCTGAATGGATGTTTGCAGGTCCAAGACAAGGTACAAAATGCACAGACTTTCTCTCTGAGATAGTTCCTAAGTTACTATCAAGCATTTTTGCTGGGTCATCTCAGATTACATCAGTCTTGTCACCTCTGCCTTAGTTCCCAGGCTAACAGGAACCAACAGAATTTAACAGTTTTCCGTCAAAAATACTTCTCTCAGATGTACAGCCACTAGGAAGTCACCGAGCAGTCTCACTGCTACAGGGTAGCTTCCTCTTTGAAATAACCACCTCACCAATCCTGGCTGCAAGTGTGCGGTCTGTCTCTCCCTCAGGCTACCAGGCCCACATGCTTGTGTCCATGCCTGACTGTGTGAAAGTGCATGAACACATGGTACAGCATTATCAGAATCATTCCCTACTGGGACATCTGCTGGGATATCCTCAAAGACCCCTTACTTCCTGGCTTCCACTCCCCACCAATCAAGGTGAACCCTAGTCAAAGGTATTTGGAATGGGGTCCCTCCTAAAGCTCTGACTGGAGTAGACTGCCCAGGCAAGTAGTGCTCCTCTGTAACCATTGCAGGCTTCACAATGGTTATGTCAAGGGCTGCGTCTCTCTTAGCAATTGTCTCTTTGCCATTCACTAAGATAGAGGATATAACCTCTTGTGGTAGGCTGGTCCCTTGTCTTAAGACAACTTACTGTTGGCATTTTGTCATTCCCGCTTTCTGGCTCTCCCACTTTTTGTTACCCACCTTGCCTCCGTGGACATTTATATGCTACATGGCCCTACTGGTTGCATTTAAAACATTTAATCCTAGGTCCTGGATGTGTACCTGGACTAGTGGGTTCCCCTGCTACCGGCAGATTCTGTTGGGGCAGTCTGGGCTGCCCACCATGGGTTCCCTTAGACCCATGAGCAGCGCTGGATGTCTCTTTCGTGTGCAGGGATGCCCTGCTTGCTAGGTATAGGTCTCCCTTCTTCCCCAACTCATCTACAGTAAGACATTGTCTGTCAGCTAACCAGATTCTCATGTCCTCGGGCAAAATGCTAAGGGCTTGTTTCTTCACCAAAAAGTCTGCCAGCCCTTCAAAAGTGGTGACCTGACATCCACTCACCCATCTTTGAAAATAAGTGCTTAGTTCAGCAACCTATTCACACACACTTTCATCTGCCTTGCGTCTATGCTCACGAAACATTTTCCTATAAGCTTCAGGTGTTATCTTAAAAAATTCTAGCAAACAATTCTTTACAACATTGTAATTTAGACAGTCATTATCAGACAGTTTGGGCAGAACACTTACAGCTGTAGCATGGAGTATGGGGGTCAGGAACCATACCCAGAGCCCTTGGTCAATATTATACTGTTTACATACCCTCTCAAACATATGAATGAAAATATCAAAGTTATCCCCCTCTGTGAATTGTGGAAGAAATTTACTGACCTTTGTTGCTTCTGGGGTTCAGTTACTCCCTTCCCAATTACCTCCATGACTCTGGCAAAGAGTCATCATCTCCTTTTCATGTTGCCTCTGCCACTCCTCCTCAGTGTACAGGCATAGCAGTTTTCATTCTCCTCAGCCTGCAGACATCTTAGTCTCTTTGCTGACCTCCAACTCAAGTCTCTTTAGTTCGACTGATTTTTAAGTCCTCTGTGGAAAGGTTGAGCTGCCCATTTTCTGAGAGTTGTACATCTTCATGGCCAGTCTGATCATCATCCTGGTTACTATTCTCTAATGCATCTGTGACTAAAGCTGCAATCACATCTGCTTTAGTCATTTTTCCATGCAGTCTGGCACATCTCAGCCAACTGACTCCTTGTCAGCTTGCCATGCTCCTCTGCTGACATGCTTGCCTGCTCTCCCTGACTAAGCTAACAAACAAACAAAAAAAAAATTGTGATATGAGCTCTGAATGTTCACTGCATGGCTGATTAAGTACAAACACCTTCAGTGACCACTGTGCACAAGCTACAGGAATTCAGTATCCACACCACTACAAGTTAATTGATATGTGGCTAGGTCACCACTATCAAACAATTAATATGTGATGTGGCTATCCCACCACTGCCAAACAATTAATGTGCGACGCCCCTGCACTGGCCCAGTAATCAAGGAGCTTCAGTCCTCACCACTAACACCAGTGAGGGATGTGCACATTGGGAGGATGACAAGTACACACACAGTAAAGTACAATTTCCTTTAAGAGTACACAGAGATCAGTCAGTCTGGGGCTGGTTTCTCCCTCTCTCTCCAGATCCCCAATAAGACTCCCCACTGGCACAGCTATAGGCTTAAGATCTCAACTGAGTGATCAAGCTAAAACCTCCAGCACCCTCTCTGTCCAACCAGTGCTTCATGTCCCTCCCCAAGTAGCTGACACACACACACACACACACACACACACACACACACACACACACACACACACACACACACACACACTTTGAGATTTGATCTATATACAAATAGACATTCCTGGGGAAGGCTGGTGCAGGTTCAGTAGCTATGCCCCTTTTGCCCAGACTATACAGTAGTACCATCTGCCACCAACCACTAATTACCAGCTACTGCAAGGCCCTTACAAAGGGTGACAAATTCTACTGTGCAATGATACTATTATCCAAATGGTAAGGGTGTCCAAGACTAAGGCTTTTTAAGAGTGACAAGTATTCTAAGACCTTAAATATCGCTAACAAACCAGCCACAATTAAAAGGTTTAAATATATTTAATTAAAAAAAATAAGACAATACCCAGTAACTCAATACAGTGACAACAGAGTTCAGAATAACAGGAAGTACTTTAAAACAACATTGCAGGACAGTCTCACACGAGTACAGAAAACCTCTAGACTGCTCTTACTATTTTCCTATCTCTCTCTCAGAGCAATACTATGATCTAAGTCTTACTTACAGGTACAGGCAAATGCAAGTGCTGAATGGTTGTTTGCAGGTCCAAGACAAGTTACAAAATGCACAGACTTTTTCTCTCTGAGATGGTTCTTAAGTTATTATCAAACATTTATGCTGGGTCATCTCAGATTACATCATTCTTGTCACCTCTGCCTTAATTCCCAGGCTAACAGGAACCAACAGAATTCTAACAGTTTTCTGTCAAAAATATTTATATCTTAGATGTACAACTGCTAGGAAGTCACAGAGCAATACAAAAACACTTTACGTATGAAACCTTGTAATTGTCTCCGTCGCAAGACAATAGAAAGAAACTCTAGCTGCAGACATTCTGTCCTCTAGCTGTGGTAAACACAATCGTAAAACTCTTTGCTTATTTTCTCAGAGTTTGCAAGTTAACTCTGCATGTCCCAATTTCTGCTATGAAAACATACATTGGCACAGGCATATAGTCCATATACATTTCTGCTCTTTTCCAGCAGGGTGCACTGTGGTTACATTTTTGAAGCTCAGCACATAACATACAGATTACTTGCATTTATAGACAAGCCTATGGATCATATTAATATTTACAATGAGACCGAATTATTTACAAAATTCTAGCTAACTGGGGTGGCAGCCTTCACAGCATCCAGCAAAGAGGTGGATGGATTGTGTGAGAGGAGGTCAGTGACAGGCATGAGTGTCGAAGAAGGCAGGAATGTGACATTGAATCTTGAGGGATGGTGACAGTTGGCATGACACACGACCCCATATTGAAAATGGGATAAAGGGGATGATGATGATTATGATTCATGCCTCTGCATACACTTGTACATGCTGCCGCACATGCACCCTCCCCCACTACCTGTCTGCTAAACTCCCTTCCACTTGCCACTAACAAGATCTCACTTGCTGAAAGTAACGGATGAATGTGAACTTTTGGCAAAGTTAACTTAGCAGGCATGTCTAGGGAAGAGCACATGGCTAACTAGCTGGAATGTCTCATTAGCCCATAGCCTGGCTGAGGAGGAGACGGCACACTGATGATTCTAAAGACTACATAGGATCACTGCTTTGGGCCTGTCACTGAATTAGAAAGGGACACTGCCTGCAGCAGCAGCCAGTTTTGGGGCTCCTATGTAGTCAGGTCAATTTATTTTCAGGCTCTGTGCGGGTGTTACTTCTATACCATTAGTTAGAATTTTTAAGTACACATTCAACAGTTCACTTGTACAGCACACCTTTGTAGCTGTTTCAAGTGTTAAGTTTAATTTCTTCAGTAGATCACCTCTTATTTAGTCATCACTTATACCACACACTATTCTTTCTGTGGTTAATCGCTTCTCTCTCCAAGTTCGTAATCCAGTAGTTTGTCCCATCAGTCACCTGCGTCTGTATTCTTTTACACTATAGTTTCTGGTTAAAAATGAATATCCAGCAGAGTGAGTTGTTCTTTGATTTAAGGTATACATAGAATGTTTTTGCTTGTTTTCAGTATTGCCAGACTGCTTTTCTCCACCTTATGTACAGCAAAAACATTAAATATCTTGATTGCGGCCACGGTGGTGCAGTGGTTAGCATTGCCGCCTCACAGCAAGAGGTTCTCCGGTTCGATTCTTGGCTGGGGTGCCTTCTGTGCGGAGTCTGCATGTCCTCCCTATGGTCGCGTGGGTTTTCTCTGGGTGCTCCGGTTTCCTCCCACATCCCAAAGACATGCAGTAGGTGGATTGGACACTCTAAATTGGCCCTAGGTGTGTGTGTGTGTGTGTGTGTGTGTGTGTGTGTGTGTGTGTGTGTGTGTGTGTGTGTGTGTGTGTGTGTGCCTTCTGTGGAAGGTTGGGCGCTGGGCTGGCAACTCGACACTGTAAAACTCCACTGTCAATCATGAGCGGACAGATGATCTGCTGTGGCAACCCCTAACAGGGAAAAGCCGAAAAAAAAAGTCTCACCTGTAACCTCAAGAAATGGCATAATTGATGGCTTCTGGTTTGTCACAGAGCTCACCCCTAGTGAGATGCATCTCAAACCTCTGTCTCTGTGATTTCAGGTATCTGTTTCCCTGCAGTTTCAGAGCAGTTGGAGTTTGTATCCAGTTCAACTTGATCTATAAATCAAGAGAGTTTCCAAAACTGATGAAGGTGTTGTATACAGCATTTTAAGTAGCCTGCAAACTTAGAGGTTTGTTATCGGGTTGAAATAAATTTTGCAAGATGAACTATGTGTGAAAAAATGCAGCAACATTATTTGGAGAAAAATTTATAGCCTGGATGTCAGCATGGTTGAAAATAAAGTAAATTAATAATTTCATCTTAGAGTTTCTGACACTGTGTTTTGTGAATTATTCCACAGTTCTGATGCTGAATTTGCTATTCCAAACATGCTTTGTATGAAGTATATACTATTAGAATGTTTTACTCCGGGTATTACTAAATTATTCTGTGTTAGCTTTTCACTGGACAGCTCTGAAAATGCACTGTTTTTGACCCAGTCGGACTCTCTCTCTCAGTAAACAAATGTCAATAAATTAAATAAGTGTGATGCAAGGGGGCAATGCCTGGCTAAAGGGAACAGTTGAAATGCATTTTTTTCCTTTCTATTCTTTTGTTCATCTGCAATCGAATGCTGTAGTCATGGCTTGGGAAAGGGTGACTTGTCTTTTGCATATAAAAGAACAAGTATTGTCTTTTGAGGTACGTTTGATCGCCAGACTTGCTATCTTCTCTTGGTGAATATAACGCACAGGAAGAAAGACTGGAAATGTATCTTGAGATATAATTATTAATGGGCTTAGTGACTTGCAAATCCCTGAGCCACACCAGGGTTGAATCTAAGAGGATGAAGCAGCAATGGATATGTATGAGCAGATACTGTTGTAGGACTGATGTGGTTAAGCTTTAGTCCCTGATAGCAGTGTTGTAAGAATTTAATAGAACTGGTCAAACGCTTCCAGACAAGCAGCGGGGATATGTGGTCATGTGATTAACCCTGTGGGCTAGAGGGAAAACCATAAAGTATACTGTGCTGTGCTGTAATACAGACGCTGTCTTGACTTGTCTGCATGATGTATCCATCTGTAAAAGGAATCTACTTGACTATTACTTATTTATCAAACATGATTTCTGTAGAAAGGTATGGACTGGGAACTTTGGTATCAGGCTGCATACAAAAAACAGTTAAGCTCCAATCTCTTTTTACTATTTTTTATTTTACTTCTGTTTGTGCAACAATCTGCATATATTTTAATCTGTATTTGCACTATTTTGCTTAAAGTTCACTCATCTGGTAGTTAAGCTCTTGTGGCTGATTAGTGTATATATTGTGACCATTTAGTATATATAAATTCATGTGGTGCTCTCTATTATGTGTTACGTCTCCCATTAAGACTGACTACACCTAGCCCAATGAGATTAATTGGTGTGTTTACATTTGGCGTGATTAAAGGCTCTGGCGTCAACCAGGTGTAATTGCAGTACTGCAATGCTAGGCAAAAGCTCTGGGGAATTGGAGAATTTGTGTAGCCTTTGTTGGGAGGTACATTTTGTGAAAAGCAGTTACCATGGATAAGGGGGCACTGGGAGACATTGAGTCACAGAGAAAGCAGTGAGCTGGGGATTTGGGTTTGACCCAAAACTAAGCTCTCTAAGTGGCCTCTGTGCAATTCAGTTTGGGTGTTGAGGTTGGAAACCCATACCTAGCACAGCAGTGCATATTCTCTTTATGCTGTTGGGGTCACATTGTACTTTTGTGAATTATTGAAACTATGTGTGTTCACCTTCTTGCTGTTTCACCCTTGATTCGTAATGGTGTGATTTCACACCTCCATCAGTGCCAGCTGTCCTGATGTCAGAGAGTGGCATCCTGCCATTTGGGTGTCACCTTGGTAGCAAGGTTACATTGTTTTTGTCAGATCTGGTGGCTCGCTGTCACATGAAGCATTATTAGATTAGGCACAAGACCTTGGAAATTGAGACTTGAGACAGGCATGCTGCTAGATTATAGGTTTATTCATAAATTGCAAAGCCCACCCAGTCACATGGCTTGTGGCCCCTCTTAATTCTACTTTATAAAAGCGTACTACACTTTGATCCTTTTGCAGGGTGATGGCACAGAATATAAAACCTTCCACTGTTTCTGCTTCAACAGGGAAGGAATAAAATAAATGTCTGCCGGAAAGACTGCATGCATGTAGTAACTGAGGAACACTAGTGCTTTAATGTAGATTAAAAACTGTAGCGTCTCAGTTGCTCAAGAAAAAATGTAGTGCCCGTTAACACTTGAAACTTTTTGCTTTGATTACTGTGTTGTGATTATTTTGTTTTTTGTTTTTATTTACTCCTCCTACATGTAAAATAAAATAGCAGGTGTATATTAAGTGCGCATGAAATTACAGAAACAGTATTGTATAATGGATGAGCACATTTAAAAGTTGAGAAAATTGCATTCTGTATGTTCTATTTTCTTTAACAACCTTTATTGAAAATGCCATGGGTTATGCTGACATAGATGCAAATTTAAAAGGAAAAAAGCCATAGGTCTCCCCAATTTATGACTAAAACCAGGGTAACATAGTTAAAGTAGCAGATAAGAGGAGGCAGAATTTGAGGCTCCTGAGACTCTGGATGCCTTATGTAGTTCAGGATTAAGAGCACTGTTATTCTTGAGTCTTGCTTTGCTATTTTGGGGGGAGTGCTGATGTCCTCAGTTTCACATTAGTTCATGGTGAATTTGGTATCCTTAGCTGACAGAAGTCAAATTATATTTCTTTGTCATGTTCTGCATATGGTAGCAAAGTGACAGCAACAATGCAGCAGTGCATGTTGAGAGCTTATACCAGTGCTTGTCTGTAATCTAATGCACCTTGGAGGTTCTATCACAAGTATTATGTGAGCTAATTGCTGGTTAATTACATCTGCAGTGTGTACTCTTTGATGAGATTTTTTTATATAGTTAACTTAGAATATAGCTAATACTTTTTATTGTATTTGAGCAACTTAATTCAGTAGCACTTAAATTGTTCAAGAAGTTTTAGATTTTGCAACAGTGGTGCAAAAAATAAATGTAGGCAGTTCATTCATTGTTTTTAAGCAGGTACTATTAGCTGAAGCTTAGGCAGTTAAAGGTAGTCCTTATTTGGACTTTAACAACTCCTTTTAACAAGGGTCTGTGTCGCTGATATCCTTTCTGCATCATATCCAAGGTGATAATGTGGTTATTTGGATGCTGGGTTGGTGTAATCCTTTTCGTCCCTTTATTTATTTTATTTGTGATGATGCAAACCGCTGTGTCTTTGCCATCTGAGTGATAACATATTTAGTTTTGCACATAATACTTTTATTTTCAGTTGTATTGATGTGTTGGTCTTAAGTTTTGAACTGTGTGTGCAGTTGCATGCTTGCTGTGTAGTTGAATGCCAAGAATATCTGCGGATTACCAGGTAATCAGCATAAAGTAATAGCAGTTGTTTTGGTAGACCAAAGTGTGCGAATAGTATTACAGAGCAGTTTGTTGATGAACCAGATACCAAGGATTTTGAAGGCAGTACTTGTTTGTAGAATGTCAGGGATACAGCAGGAGATGTATTTAAGGAGCTTTTTATCTAGTTTGTTTTACCAGCTGTGATTGTACTGTGAATTAGTAACATTGTAAGACTGAGTCAAATACTTGTAAGAATTGATCTAGTAAGCTTTCTATTACTATATTGATAACAAGGGGTGAACTAATCACATAGTAGGTAGTTCTAAACCCTGATTGTTTGCGGCTTTCTAAGATGTGAATATGCAGTTATCGATGTATCATTTGATTATATGCATTTTCACATGATTACTGGTTATAATAGGAATAAATGGTATGCAGTCTAAAAAAGAGCATTTGCTTTTAAATTATACTTCTGTGAATTTTGTCCCTGCTTTCTATGATTGTATGCATTTTCCCATGATTACTGATTGCAATAGGAATAAATGGTGTGTAGTATTAAAAGAGCATTTACTTTTAAATTATACCTGATTGAATTTTGTTTCAGCTTGGTTATTTTTGTAAAATTCTCAGCTGACTTCTGCTGACTGTGGAGCAAGATGTAGCAGGCACACAGGGCTTTTGATATTTCCTTTTATATTACAACTGTCCCCTTGGATGGCATGTGTGAGTGCTCACACTTTGTGATAAGCGTAAACATAGACTTAAGTGTCTTGGTTTCATTACTGCTTGTAAATGCTGCTGACATTCCTTTTGGCTGTTTAATGTTTAATCTAGGATCTAGGTAGTGGTGATATTAAAATATTCTGGCAATGTTTGCATCTCCCCTGGATGTGGGAGTGCCTCTGAGGACCTATGACCTGCTGTTTTATGGGAGATTACAGGCTGTGTTTGCTCGGAATGAAAAAGTGCAAGGAGTCTTGTGTACGTTAGTCAAAGGCTGGCATTTTGCCTGCTCACAGCACTAATGAGCCATTCTCCTTATTAAATCAGTGGAGTGATTTTAAGCAGTGTTTTCAAGATGGAAGATGGCAAAATGAAGGGAGTGCTTAGAATGATGTGTACCTTAGAACTGCTTGACTCAAGTTTTTATATCAGCAAAGTGTGGTGCTATTTCCTGTAGCCTGTTACTTTATTATACTTTCCTTTTACAATAAGAATGGTTAGCAGTGATAACTTCTGTACATTTTTGAATTTTTTGTGGATTGCTGTTTGCAGATGAGGGTGCTTGGCTACTGCAAGTGGAAGAGTTTACATATCTGTAGATATTGTTTAATGAGTGAAGGCTGAGGAATGGGGAGAGTCTTCATTATTTGGATGCAGTGGTAGCAGTACTGCAGGCATTGCTTTTGGCTATGGTGGTGAAGTGAGTTTTACACCTGTTATGGCTACTTGGTGGAGGCCCTGGGACCGATCCTGGGTTTGTTGCAGGGATTACTTTCCTATTCCCAGCAACGAGTCTTCAGCTCCTGGCCAAGCTTAGGGAAGTCTGATCTACCCTTCTCAATTTGCTGCAACTGTGATGCCCATCAGAACTGAAGTTCCTGAATCCAGACACACTAGAAGTTGTAACATATCACATTTAAAACCTTCTGCTTAACATGCAAACAGATCAAGAAAAGTTGCATGTGGGAGGATCACAGAAGAAAGATGTCTGCTTCTTAACACTCCTGCACTTCTGAGGCACAAGAACAAAAGTATAGTCATCAATCCGTTTTGTAAACCACTTGTTTCTTAAGAACATGGCCCACTGCTCTAAAAGTGCTTCTGTCTCTAAAGATTGAATGTGGCAAAAATAGCTCTTGAACCAAAAAGTATCCACATATTCAAGATTCTGAAGATGTGTTTTAAAAACTATATTCTCCAAAATACTTCCTTCAGTGGTCAGTATTGGTAGTAGTGCATTTTTGAAATAGTAATGCTTAGTATGAAATACATGATTTAGTGCACATGTGTGGAAAAGCATCTTGTCAATATTCTTAATCAGCTTTAATGGCTGTCGACTTTACAACTTTTCCTCCACTACTGCATTTTGGGCATTACATGTACTCACACATGCACTGTGCAAAAAGAGAGTTTGTTATTCAAGATTTAATTTATTTTTTAGTTCTAAGTAATTCACAAAGTACCCTCTGCCTAACTAAGGTAAAGCACTGAGTATGTACCTTGCATCAGCATGAAAAATGGAGCAAGTTACCATTCTTTCCTATTTGAGATTTTTTTAGGATGAAACTGAAGACATTTTAGTGATGGAATCCTTTTTAATAGGTCAGTTTCAAATTTAAAAATTTGTTTGACAAACGTTTACTAGGATACATCTTGTAAATATTTAGCAAGGGAAGATAAGCCTGTGACCACAATGTGAAGTAGCAGGAGATCCATAAAGAAATACAAACGATATGAGGAGATCAATATTATGCATATATAACTGGCTGAGTGAAGGTAATGTTGTTCCTTGAGGGACACATCTTGCCTTGTGAATAAGGCTAAGTAAGATGTCTGTACTTCATGTTTATTATAGGTAATGAAATGGCTAAATGTAAGTACTTTGGCAGAGATGTGCAAATTTAAACAAGTACTTTTTTATAGGAAATTGCTTAGCTGCTGCCTGATTTTAAAAAAAAAAAAAAAAAAATTGTGCATCTGAGTGATAGCTGTGGATAAGTGTAAGCTAAAATAATAGATTGTGATTCAACTAGCTTGTGTGTTTTGAGACATGGATGCCAGGAGCTTTGCTTGAGAGATGAATCTTGGCAACCATGTTGAGAATTCATAGGAAAGGGTTATGATTGGAGATCTGATCATAATGCTTTGCAGTGTATGGAGCTTTAACTGCTCTATATACTACTAGTTACCCACACACACAAAACTAAGTGTTTTCTTGTTTTCGAAGCCATAAAGCACTTGGTGGGAGGTGTCAGAAAGGCAGCACAACACAAATTACTGGTCCAGACAGCAAGCAGGCAGGAAGAAATTTATTTTTAATTCTACCACTGTCATTTGCTAGCCAGTACTGAGATTTAACTGCCTAGTGAGATACTTGATCTTTAGTGAAGCAGGGGTGCCTAACAGTTAAGATTGGGTCTTCTCCTATATTAGAGCTTAACTGGTTTGTCTTTTTCACAATATTTAATCGTGATCACTGTGCTCTATGCACTACAATGGAATATTATAGCAATAACCCACGCCTGGGAGTGGTAATGCGGGATTCTAGCACAAGAAGTGCCCATAACCACACCATCCAGTAATCCGATCACGGAACCATTTTCATTGTATGTGGAGAGGTTCTTGCGCCCAGTGGTTGACGCAAATGTTTATATTTTAAGGGACACAAAACAGTTCCTGTTGGATTTGTATGAGTCTGTGAGATCTGTCCCTGTTGATCTCCCATATTACTTAGTCACGATGGATGTTCAGTCCCTATTCACTGTGATACCAAAGAGATGGGGTGCAGTTGGTGTCTGATTACTTGAAGGACAAATCTGGATTAGGTAGTGATGCAGTGGATCTGTTGGCTTTGTTTTTGGAAGTTGTGTTAGAGGACAACATGTTTTGTTTTGGCTCTCAGTGCTATTTACAGATGGACGGTGTGGCTATGGGCACTTCTTGTGCCAATAGCTACGCCAACCTCTTTATGGCTGCATGGGAGACCAAGTTCTTGTTTGGTATAGGTGATTTTTCGAGGAACGTGATGTTTTATAGGCGTTTTGTAGTTGTGGTTGTCATTTGGAAGGGCACGAAAGATGAGTTCTCTCTCTCTTTTTTAGAGAGAGTTAATGGTCTAACGGAATATCTGAAATTTACCGAGAATTGGATTTCCTTTTTAGATGTCTACATTCAGAGATTGGAAAGTGGCTTATTGAACACAGGAGTGCATAGAAAGGAGTGTCAACGCAATTCCTAGCTCCATAGATGCAGTATGCATCCAGGTTACATCTTTGGTAATATTGTGAGGGGTCAGGTATATAGGACATCACTGTATAATCCCAGTCAGGATGGTTTTGAGGCAGATGTTAGGGATTTATGTGAGAGGTTTAAGAGCAGGGAATGTCAGACATCTGATATAGAGAGAGGATTGGCAGACCTCATTAATTTGAGAGAACAAGCTGCTTTACCCTTTTTCTCTCAGACTGTAGTGGACCATGATGTTCCCTCCCAGGGTGTTCTGGCAGGGAGTAGAAACCATGGTTTCAGAGTGCCCTTATATTATTCTAAGGATGTAGGTAGGTTGAAGGATGTGATTAGATCACACTGGGGTGTGTTAACACTGGACTCGAATGTGAGGGAAATTGTGGGTGTTGCCCCAGGTTTTGTCTATAAGAATAGATCGAATCTAAAGAAATTGCTGTGTTATCCTGTTATGGATGGTGGAGGTGATAGGGTTGCTGGTACTGTACCATGTGGTAGTTGCAACTATTGTTGTTCCATAGATACTGATGTCAATTTTTATCACCCTGTCTATGGCACTAACCATGAAGTTAGAGTTCATGCAAACTATGAATCTACACATGTTGTTTATTTGGCCTCCTGTGGAGCCTGTGCTGCGTTTTATGTAGGCAAGAACGGACAGGAGGCTGAGGGACAGAATAAGGGAACATCTCTACCAGATCAGGATTCATTCCACTGTCAATGCTCTGTCCAAACATGTCTTGTCTAATGATTCCACACACTTTTTTCGTTTTTAAAGTACTAGATC
>NC_056746.1:208054443-208086943 GCF_019279795.1 Protopterus annectens | reverse complement strand
ACAGTCCAGGCCACGTGGCAACCTTTCAAGTGCCACTTGCACATAAACGTCTTAGAGATGAGAGCAGTGCTTTTAGCGTTGCAAGCCCTTCACGACTCTCTTCCCACTGGGACTATTGCAATTCAAACGGACAACATGTCCGTAGTGTGGTACATCAACAAACAAGGCGGAACCAGATCATACCCTTTATGTCAAGAGGCACTCAGACTTTGGCAATGGGCGATCTCTTCTCAGCGTTTTCTGATAGCAACGCACATTCCTGGGAAATCCAACGTTATTGCAGACAAATTGAGCAGAGCAATTCTCATGCCCCACGAGTGGTCTCTAAAGAAATCAGTTCTAGAAGAAGTATTCCTAAGATGGGGCCAGCCTTGCTGCGATCTTTTTGCTACTCCCCAAAACAGCAAGTGTCACGACTTCTTCACTCTCTTCCCGTTACCAGGCCATCCCACCAGAGACGCTCTAGTCCACGATTGGCCCGGGGACTTCTATATGCCTTTCCCCTTTCCACTGATATCTCAACTAATTCAGAAAGCCATCGCCTTGAGAGTGACAATGATCCTCATTGCCCCTTACTGGCCTCGACAGATATGGTTTCCCTTTCTTCATAGTTACCTTTTGGAGCAGCCTTGGCATCTGGACCCAGTACCAGATCTGATAACCCACCAATCGGGTCAGCTGCACCAATCTCTGCCTTCTCTAAACCTCACAGCGTGGTTTCTCCGATTCCAACCTTAGCCAGGCTTCCCTCAATATCTCGCTTGGTCCGAGATATCTTGATAGCCTCTCATAAATCTTCTACCCGGAAGATTTATAGTAGCAAATGGAAACGTTTTTCCTTTTGGGCAACATCAAAAAACATAGATCCCTTTACTGCACCTATCCAGTCTATTTTAGACTTTCTAGCAGAACTCTTTCATTTAGGATCTTCTGCATCAACCATTAGAGTTCAATTGGCTGCCATATCAAATTTTCATGTTGGTGTTTCAGAGTCTAGCATCATGGCTCACAAACTCTGTAAAACCTTTTTAAGGGGCGTATTTCTTCTCAAACCTCCAATCAAAGATCCCCCGCCTCAATGGGATTTGAACTTGGTTCTGGCATCTTTAATTCTTCCCCTTCGAGCCGGGCTTCATGTTCTCTGAAGTTGCTTTCTTGGAAGACACTTTTTCTGGTAGCTATAACTTCAGCAAGAAGGGTATCCGAACTCCATGCTCTGTGCAGTCGTCCTCCTTACTTAGTTTTTCACAAAGACAGGGTATCCCTCCATACTAATCCATCCTTTTTGCCTAAAATTTCTTCTCAAATAAACCTAAACCAAGTTATTGATCTCCCCGTCTTTTTCCCTAACTATTCAAACAGGTCGGAACAAAAGCTACATTTTTTGGATGTTCATCGCCAACTTAGATATTACTTAGACAGGACTAAACAATTAATTCAGGAAATCTGAACAATTGTTTCTGTCATATGCGGAAGGCAAATTGGGCCTTCCAGTTACTAAAGTATCCCTCTCTAGATGGCTCACCTCTACAATTACCTTCATCTATGAGATCAGACATCAAAAACTACCCTCAAGACCTAGAACTCATTCACCTAGGGCATTAGCTACATCCGTAGCTTTTCAGGATAGGCTGCCAATAGATTCCATTTGTGCAGCAGCTACCTGGGCTTCTCCTCATACATTCATTTCACATTACAAATTGGACATGGTTTCCAGAAGCCGTGCCAATTTTGGTTCCACTGTTCTCAAGAGTCTGTTCCGATAGGCCACCCGGGATAAGGTGCTAGGGACGCGGTCCCATCCAGCAAGAATGAAGGTGAGATTGACAACTTAACATTAAGAAGTTATGTACCTACCATAACGTTCCATGTTAGTTGTCTTCTCGCCTTTCTTCGTCCCACCCTCCTTCCCCAAGCCTGGACAGACCGACTGGAATTCATTTTGTGTTTTTCTTCTGGAAGTTGTCATTCCCACGCTTCTTCCACCTCTTCTATCCTTACTGAGGTCTGCCATTCTTTTACGCAGATTGTTTTGAGGTGGGTTTCCCTACTCCATTCTATGGAGACTAGGATTGCTTGGTATAGCTATCAAATGAGATCTGAGTAGTTACCGCCTAGCATTGTGGGATATAGGGGAGCCTCGAGCCGGTGGAATTAGCTCTCGAGCTTTAGTATTGGCCGAGTCGGAGCCGAGGATCGGCTCCGAACCCATCCAGCAAGAAAGAAGGTGAGAAGAAGACAACTAACATGGAACGTTATGGTAGGTACATAACTTCTTATTTTACAATATATGCGAGTGGGGCAGATGAGCACATAGGGATTAAATTTATGCGCAGTTTCCAAGAACTCATTTAATTTACTTATGAGTATCAGTTGTTATAAGCTGCTAAATTAGCCAGAGTCTCTAAGGCAGTTGCTCTTGTTTTCATTTTGTAAGTGCTGTCGGTTATTTTTTTAATGTTTGTTTTTTTAAAATTATCTGTTTTTTATGCCTGTAGGTTGCTGGTTCTAAATAGCTGGGCCAACTCTAGAGAGGGATAGTTTGAGACTGTCTGACTAAAGTAAGTGTACTGTCTTGGCTGTTCCTAAGGGAATATTTCTGATGTTCTTCGTGTTTCACTGTTTCAGTCATTACATTAGGGTTATCTGCTTGCAGGTAGCCCTCAGTTGGCCTGATTAACAAAGTCTTGGGTCCTGCGTCGGTTGCTGTCCCTTCCTCCATGACGTCAGGTCCTCAGGGGTATAAAGCATGCAGCCGACGCCATTACATCCGTCTTTCTTGCCGTGCGGTGCCCGAAGCAGAAGCAGTTCACAAGTGCCGGTCGGCCGACTCCAGAACCGAAGTCTTCAACTAAAACCAAAGTACCCCTTTGGAGAAACTTTTTCTTGCTCCTTACCGATGTCAGTAAAAGTTAGTAATTGCATTACTTGTGGAAAGGAAATACCTCATAAAGATTTTCATTCATACTGTATTCCTTGCCTAGGCCCTGACCATGCCATATCTTGCTGTCGCTTTTGTGCTTTATTTAATCAGCGCACTCAGTCGTCGGTACATTTTCGCCTCAAAATATTTCGGTTCTCTGCTTAATTGTCCTGGAATGTAGTCGGTTAGCCATCCGACTACCAGGATTCCGAAAAAAAGCAAAGATAAAAACAGAGACAGGCTGCTGAGGTCATAAACTGCCGGCGACACTTCTCCTAAGCCAGTCAGTTCGCCGGTACTCATTGAGGTGTTTTTGCAGCCCCTGATACCTGCTACTTCTGATTCGCAGGCCTCTACTGAGACCCATTCAGAGTCAGGTATGCTGCAATATGATTCAACTATGGAACCTGCGGATGTCTTTGCCTTGGATGGGTCTGGAGCTGCTGCGCAGGCACCGGTTTCTGAGGGTGTATTCAGGCCTACGGACTTGCATATTAAACTGACGCCTCCTTCTTCTCTTAGGCCTAAATCTCGAACCATGCCTAAAAAACCGATGCCTAGGCCACATGCTCAGGCCTCTGTGCCCAAAAAACAAGTGATAAGAATGGCTGAAGATCTAGTAACTCTAATCAGGGGTAGCCAACCCCCCCCCCTTTCTAAGAGGCCTAGGACTGAAGTAGTTTATGAATCTTCTGACCAGGATTCTGTTTTTTCTGATTCTTCTGATGATCTGGATTTGCCCTTATCTACTTATGAGGATTCTGATGCAGAGGACTCCAGTCCCTCTGCTTCCCCTCCAGAGGATTTTTCATTTGGGGAAACCTTACATATTCTAAGGGAGCATTTCCACTGGGAAAGCCAGGATTTTTCTGTTTCAAAAAAGAGGCTTGGGGATTTCTTACTCCCTACCTCAGCATAGGCCTTTAGCTATTCCTCCTGCACTAGACATTGTTGATACTTTTTCGGAATCTAGTTTGGCCCCTGATTCCTTGCCTCTTGCTCCCATACAACCAGACCGATACTACAGGGTCCCTGAGTCCCACAAGTTCCATTTTAAAAATCCTATTGCAGATCCAGAGAATATTTCACAGGGGCCCAAGGCCATTAAGGCTTCTACTGCTAAAAATCCTACCCCTTCTGATAGATACTCCAGGGTGCTGGATAGATGGGGTAAGAAGGTTTACATTTCTGCAACCTTGGCCATTAGGGCTTTAAACTGCCAGTTTCATATGTTAAAGTAAATTGGATTGCTTAAACAGAAAATTATGTTGATTCCTGAGAATTACATGATTTAATGCATTCTGCTGAACAAGTTGGAAAACATACTTTGCAATGTGGTTTTGATTCATTAGAGGCCTCTTGCAGGGCCGCTGTTACTGGGTCTGTGCTCAGAAGGCATGCTTGGCATAAGGAGCAGTCTTTGCCTGATCATGTTAAAGCTAAATTGTTGGATGCTCCCTTAAATCGGGACCGCCTGTTTGACAACAAGGCTGAGGAAGTTCTTAAAAAGATGGAAGATAAAGCTAAATCTATGCAAACTGTTAAAAATTTCTTAAAGTTCAGCCTCCTAGATTTAGTAGGCACTGGCCCTCTAAGAATTGGTCCTTTCCAGCCCCTTCCAGGTCTTCTCAAGCCAAACCCAGACACAGCAGAAACTCAAGGTTTCAGTCCCAGGGGACACACAGGACTAACCAGTGGGGGTCCTCCACTTCCAAATCTGGGAGTAATAAGACTCCCCCCTATGGTAAACTGTCTCAATGACTTCCTTTTAAAATTTCCAAGCACTTATCAACTGACTGCCCCTTTGGGGGGAAAGATTGATCTTCATGCAAAGAACTGGGAACTCATTACCCAGGAGAAATGGGTTTTAAATATAGTGTCCCAGGGATACAGATTTCACTTCCACATGTTGCCAACACCAAGCGGGTGGCCAGACCTACCCTCAAATCAGTGGGCAGAGGCCCAAAAACAAGTACTGTCCCTCTTAAGCATGGGGGCTATTCAGCTGGTACCAGAGGAGGAAAAGGGACAAGGTTTCTACTCGAGACTTTCCCTGGTACCCAGAAAAAACAATTCATGGTGTCCTATCCTGGACCTGTCTACTCTGAGATTCCAAAATTCAAGATGCTGACTCTTCACCTATTACTTCCTATGCTAGGCAAAGATGCCTGGTTGGCAACACTAGATTTAAAAGAAGCATACCTGCACATCCCAATCAGGGAATCTTGCAGAAGATACCTATGCTTCAAAGCAGGCTACACGCACTATCAGTTCTCTGCACTGCCCTTTGGCTTATCTACTGTGCCCAGTTATTGCATTTTGCAGGCAAAGAAATATTCTAATATACCCATACCTGGACGATTGTCTAATTCAGGCAGAAAGTCAGGACATACTTTTGAATCATCTGGCCTTTGTACAAAGGGTTCTAACTTGTCTGGGGTACACCATAAACGAAAAGAAATCACACCTGGTACCCTGTCAACAAATTATATTCCTGGGAGCAAGCTTGAATACAACTTCCCAGATGTCCTACCTCATGCCAGAGAAATAAATTCATTTGACAACCTACTTTCATATAAGTGGCCACAAAAACCCTGCTTATCTGCAAGACAAATGCAAGCCTTGGGGTTCATGGCCTCCTGTATTCTTTTAATTCCATATACAAGACTGCATATGAGGAAACTACAGTGGTATCTAAAAAGCCTATGGTGTCAACATTCTCAGGATCTAGAAGCAATGATTCCTATCATACCTTGCCTCCTACGCCTAGAGTTCCTTTGGTGGGCAGAGGCCTGCCACCAAAACAGGGGACTACCTTTCACACCAACCCCCTGTCGCCCAAACCCTAACAACAGACTCATCAGACTATGCATGTGGGGGCTCACCTGGCAGGGAAGTGCATTCAGGGCAAATGGAACCCAAGTCAAATGCACCTGCGTATCAATCAAAAAGAAATGTTAGCTGTACAGAATGCTCTGACAGCCTTCAAGGACTAGTAAAACAAAAAGAAAGCCAGCACCAAGGGGACTCCATAGTGAAAATGTATTTAATCCATCTTCCAAATTAAAATACATAGACTGGTTTCGGCAAAAAGCCTTTTTCAGTGGTGAATTTTCAGTATCCAAAACTGCTTAATATAGCATCAAAGTCACCAATTGTGACATTACTTACCTGATTTCTTCATTGCAATATTTAAGTGCAAAGTCAAACATTATCAAAAATATATATAATCTCATGTATATGACAAATATAGACATATATATAATCAAATAAACTGAATGTTGTTCTGAATTATTTATAGAAAACTTCTTCATAACTTATCATTTAGCCCTGGATGAAATAAAGCTCCTAATTTGATAATTCATTTCCTTTCCTTGCTAGTTAGTATGGAATGCCAAGCTTGTTTAGATAGTCTATTGCCCTTGACCCGATCAATAATAAACATAAAACTAGTTGTTTTGTGGGCTTGACAATGTCTGTATAGTGCATTAGTTAGCTTATTGTGTCTTATTTCACTAAGATGTTCTGAAGTGAGACATCTCAGCTGTCTCGAAGTTTGCCCCGCGTAAAAAGCAGAGCATTGACACATAGCCAAATACACTAACCAGTCAGAACTACAATTGCCAAAAAAGTGAATATGAAATAATTGACCAGTATTCTTATTGCTAAAATCAGTGGTTTTGAACATATATCTACAAAAGCTACAATGCCCACAGGGATGGGAACCCACAAGCTTGTCACCCATAATGGTAAGTTGGTTAATATGTGGATAGCTCTGAAGGGTCCTTTTGTAATGGGCAAAATAAGAATTTAAAGTTTTGCCCCTCCTGAAAGAAAATAGGCATCTAGCTGGCAAATATGGTCTCAATTCTTCATTAGCTTTAAGGATATTCCAATATTTATTAACTGTATTTTGTAACAAATTAATGTTATTGCTAAATGTAGTAACTAGCCTCATGGTCTGTGATTCACACCCTTTATTCTTTTACTCAAGTAAATCCAATCTATTACAATTGGTAGCCCATTCACTGGCTCAATGTACATCCGGTGCCCTATAACCCCTCATTAGAAATCTACCCGTAAGATCCTGCTTGGCCTCCAGAAAATCACTGTCTGTAGAACATATTCTTCTCATTCTTAAAAACTGGGATTTTGGAATATTGTTGTTTGTATGCCTAGGGTGACGACTAGTCACATGTAATAGATTGTTATACTGTGGGTATTTTCTATAGACTGAACTACTCAATGTATCATCTGGTTGTCGCAAAATCTTGACATCCAAAAAATTAATCTCCTTGATCTCATAAGTAGCAGTAAATTCAATCCCCTGCTAGTTTCCATTGATGTATTCCCGAAACTCCAAAAGACGGTCAACACCCCCCACACCACACAAGCCAACAATCATCCAAAAAGCACCTCCATATGTCTATTTCAGAAAGGAAAATATGCATTTCATCATAAATAATTTGATCTTCAATAAACCCCATAACGAGGTCTGCATATTTGGGGGCAAATGAGGCCCCCATAGCTGTTCCCTGTTGTTGCCAATAACATTCTCCCTTGAAATAAAAGAAATTTTTTGTTAAAATATGTTCTGTCAAAAGGTAATAAGGGTATTAAAACCCGGCGGGTACAAATTGGCTTTGTTCAGCCAATAATCCAAAGCTTGTAATCCTGCCCAGTGAGGAGTACTGGTGTAAATGGATTTAACATCCAGCGTGCACATGAGCCAGTGGGGTTCCAATTGAGAATCTGAAATAATTTGTAGAAACTCTGTAGTATCCTTTATCCTCGCCCTAACATATGGTAATAAAGGATGTAAGTAATGAGTCGAGGACCACATTCTTCCAGGACAACTAATGGTAAAGATGGACAACACCACTGTTATGTGGTACATAAACAAGCAGGGGGGGGTTACACATTGTTACCCCTCTTTGCAGACTAGCCATGGAATTGTGGAACACAGCCTTGAGCTACCAAGTGCACCTACAAGCTCAATTCCTGCCAGGAAAATTAAATACACTGGCAGATAGACTAAGCAGAAACCTCATGGACCCACACGAGTGAAAACTGGAACCAAGGATTTTCAGCATGTTGACAAGCAAGTGGGGGAGCCCAGATATAGACCTGTTTGCCTCTCCCCAGAACCACCAGTTGGACAAATTTTGCACAAGGACGTCCCACAAACAGGTCTGGAAAGTGGATGCTCTGTCCTTCAGCTGGAAAAACATATCAGTCTATGCCTTCCTCCCTCTGCCTCTGCTCTCCAAAGTACTACTAAAAATCAAACAGGACAAACCAAGGATGATTTTGATTGCTCCAGACTGGCCACACCAACACTGGTACCCCCTCCTGCGCAGTGTGTCACGGTTATTCCCCATGGCACCTGACTCAGACTCCTTCCCTGTTGTCTCAGCAGGAGAACCAGATTCTGCACCCTCAGCTTCTAACACTGAACCTTGCAGCCTGTCTAATTACATAATCTCTCCTTTACCATCCCTCGGTAAACCTGTGATGGATATCATTTTAGAGGCAAGGAGGCCTCGCACTAGAAAATCCTATGCTGAAAAATGGAAAAGATTCTGTGCCTGGAACCAGTCTCTAGGGATAAGCACAGTCACGCCTAATTTACCACAGATTTTACAATACTTAACTGAGATGCTTCACAAGGGCCTGTCTTTTTCCTCCATTTAAAATCCATGCCTCCGCCATTTCAGCTCATTATAAAACAGAACCCCCCTCTTCTCTCATCCACTGCTCAAGCAGTTCCTCAGAGGGGCCAAAATTTTGAGACCACCCAGGAGAGCTCCAACCCCAGCCTGGGACTTTAACTTTGTTTTGGAGAAACTCACTCTACCTCCTTTCGAGCCAGCTGCTACTGCAGACTTAAAATTTCTTTCTTGGAAAACCGCTTTCCTTTTAGTAATCACTTCAGCTAGAAGGGTATCTGAATTGCAGGCCCTTATGGCAGTGGAGCCTTTCATCATCTTTCATGTGGACAGGGTGTCCCTCAGAACCAATCCATCCTTCATGCCCAAGGTGGTATCCATTGTGGCTCTTAATCAGTCCATTCATTTGCCAACCTTTTTTCCCAATCCACAGAACAAAGGGGAACGGATACTGCATTCCTTAGATGTGCACCTACAACTCAGATTCTACTTGGACAGGACTAAACATCAAAGGAAATCTGAACAACTGCTGGTAGCATTTGCTGCAGGGGCAGAGACGAAGGCTATTTCAAAGCAAACCATTTCTAATTGGATAGGCCATTGCATTAGTTTCTGCTATAAGCACCATGGAAAACCGGTCCCCCAAAGGATCAGACCTCGCTCCACTAGGGCTGCATCTACCTCTACAGCCTTTCTCAGAGGGGTCCCTACCAGGGACATCCTAGAAGCTGCTACCTGGAGATGTTCTTCGTGTTTCACTGTTGCAGTCATTACAATTGGGTAATCTGCTGACAGGTTGCCCTTAGTCGGCCTGAATTCCAAAGTCTTGGGTCCTGCGTCGGTTGCGGTCTCCTCTTCCATGACATCAGGTAGTCAGGGGTATAAAACATGCAGCAGACGCCATTTTCTTTAGTCTTTCTTGCCGCGCGGAGCCCAAAGCAGAAGCATTTCGCAAGTGCCGGTGGGCCGACTACTGAAATATTCATGTTTGAGTTTCAGAACCGAAGTCTTCACTAAAGCTAAGTACCCCATTGGGGAAACTTTTTTCTTGCTTTTTACCGATGTCAGAAAAAGTTAATAATTGTATTACTTGTGGGAAGCAAATACCTCATAAGGATTTCCATTTATACTGTATTCCCTGCCTAGGCCCTGATCACAACGTGCCTGGCTGTCAGTTTTGTGCTAGATTTAACCAACGCACTATTAAGCGTCTGTATATTTTTGCGTCAAAATATTTTGGAAACTGATTTAACTGCCCAGAAATGTCATCTGATAGCAATCCGACTACTGGAGTATATAAAAAGTGCAAAGAAAAGGACAGAGAAAGGCAGTCAAGATCCAAAACTGATGACGAAGCTTCTAAGCCAGTCGCCGGTTCCCCGGTACTCAGGTGCTTTTGCAGCCCCTGATGCCCGCTACCTTCGAGTGGCGGGCCTCTGCCTACACCCATGTGGAGTCCAGCATGCAGCAATATACTCAAGGTATTGGATCGACGGATGTATCGCCCTCAGATGAGTCTGGAGCCGCTGTGCAGGCACCGGCTTCTGAGGGTGTATTCAGACTGCAACATTTGTATATCAAACCGACGACCGCTGCAAAACCAAACACAAAAGCATCTTCTAAAACTAAAAAAACTGACGCATAAGCCACGTGCACAGGCCTCTATGCCTAAAAAACAGATGATCAAAAGGGCTGAAGACCTTATTACCTTGATCAGGGGTACACATCCCCCTCCAGATAAGGGGCCTAGGCAGGACACTGACTGAATCTTCATATCAGGTTTCTATTTCTTCTGATTCCTCTTCTGATCAGGAATTATCTATTCCTCCCTATGAGGATTCTGATGCTGAGGAGTCTATTCCATCTGCATCTCCTCCTGAGGATTATTCATTTGGAGAAACATTGCATACTTTGAGGGAGCATTTTCACTGGGAGAGTCAAGACTTCTCAGAATCAAAAAAGAGGCTCAGGGATTTCCTTCTCCCTCAGCACAGGCCTTTAGCCATTCCCCCTGTCCTAGACATTGTGGATGATGTGTTTTCGGAGTCGAGCTTGACCCCGGACTCCTTACTGCCGGCTCCCAGTAAACCTGACAGATATTACAGGGTCCCTGACTCACATACATTTTTAGTTAGAAACCCTGCTGCTGATCCTGAAACTATTTCACAGGGTCCAAAGGGAGTTAAGGCCTCGACAGCAAAAAATCCTACCCCCTCTGACAGAGATTCAAGGGCACTGGACAGATGGGGAAAAAAGGTTTATACATCTACAACCTTGGCAATCAGGGCCTTAAATTGTCAATTTCATATTGTTATGGGATTGCTGAAACATAAAATGATGTTGATTTCAGAATGTGCAGAAAATAAAGAATTGCAAGAATTATTGCATGCAGCTGAACAAGTAGGAAAGCATACTTTGCAATGTGGTTTTGATTCCTTGGAGGCCTCCTGCAGGGCCGCAGTTACCGGATCTGTGATTAGGAGGCATGCCTGGTTAAAGGAACAAAATTTGCCTGATCATGTTAAAGCTAAACTGCTAGATGCACCTTTACAGCATGATTCTATGTTTGGTATTAAGGCAGAAGAGGTTTTAAAGAAAATGGAAGACAAAGCTAAGTCTATGCAAACTGTTTAAGACTTCTTACAAGTGCAGCCACCAAGATTCAGTAGACACTGGCCTACAGAAAATTGGTCCTTTCCTGTGTCAGACAGAGCTCAAAGGGGCAAATCCAGACACCCTAAGGGTTCCAGATACCAGGTGCAAGATTCATACAGGTCAAAGCAGTGGGGCGCTTCCACCTCCAAATCTGGAGGAGATAAAGTGCAAACCTACAGAAAGCAATCCCAATGACTTCCCTCTGCCTACACCAAGCACTTATCTTTTGGCAGCACCCACAGGGGGAAAATTAGCACTTTTTGCTCAAAATTGCCAGTTAATAACCCAGGACAAGTGGGTACTAAACATCATATCACAGGGATACAGATTCCATTTGCACACTCTGCCAATGGCAAATGGTTGGCCAGATCTGCCAAAAAATCAATGGGAGAGGCACAGAAACAGCTTACGTCCCTCATGAATATGGGGGCCATTCAGATAGTACCAGAACAGGAAAAAGGACAAGGTTTTTACTTAAGACCCAGAAAGGACGAGGCCTGGTGGCCAATACTGGATTTATCCATTTTGAACACATACCTGGACATTCCAAAATTCAAAATGCTGACTTTGCAGCAGCTTCTGCCCATGCTGGGCAAGAATGCCTGGCAGGTGACTTTAGATTTAGAGGCATACCTGCATGTCCCAATAAGACAGTCGTGCAGAAGATGCCCAGATTCAAGGCTGGCTTAATGCATTACCAATTCTCTGCACTGCCCTTTGGCTTATCTACTGCGCCCAGGGTCTTTACAAAGTGCCTGGCACCAGTAATTGCATTATGCAGACTAAGAAGTATACAAATATATCCTTACTTAGACGACTGTCTCATTCAAGCAGAGAACAAGGACACTCTTTTTCGACAACTGGCGTTCGTGAAAAGGCATCTAACATGCCTAGGGTACACAGTAAACGAAAATAAATCACAGCTTGTACCCTCTCAAAAGATAACATTCCTGGGTGCAAGCTTGAATACAACTGCCCAGATGGCTTACCTCATGCCAGACGAGCAAAGGCAACTGACTACTTACTTCAAACTGATGGCAACAAAAACCCAATGTTCTGCAAGACAAATTCTGCAGGCTTTGGGCTTCATGGCATCCTGCATCCTACTAATTCCATATGCAAGACTGCATATGAGGAAACTTCAGTGGTACCTAAAAAGTTTATGGAGTCAACATTCTCTGGAAACGATGATTCCTCTCATTCCCTGCCTACAACAGGAGTTTCTATGGTGGGCAAAGACATGTCACCAAAACATGGGACGGCCCTTCACTCTACCCCCTGCCAGACTAACCTTAACGACAGACGCATCAGATTATGCCTGGGGGGCCCACATGGCAGGAAGATGCATTCAGGGCCTATGGACACCAAAACAAATGCATCTACATATCAACCAGAAAGAGATGCTAGCTGTTCAAAATGCCGTAACAGCCTTCAAGGACTTGCTTCATCTAGGACAACTACTGATAAAGACGGACAACACCACAGTCATGTGGTATATAAACAAACAAGGGGGCACACACTCATACCCCCTTTGCAGATTAGCCATGGCACTGTGGGACACAGCTTTGACTCCATTCCTGCCAGGAAAACAAAATACTCTGGCAGACGATTTAAGCAGAAACCTTCTGGATCCTCACGAGTGGAAACTAAATCCACAAGTCTTCAACATGATAACAGAGAAATTGGGGAGCCCAGACATTGATCTATTTGCCTCTCCTCACAATTATCAATTGAAAAGATTCTGCGCAAGGACTTATCACAGACAAGCATGGAAAGTGGACGCCCTGTCCTTCAGTTGGAAAAACCTATCAGTTTACACCTTTCCTCCTCTGCCTCTTCTCCCCAAGGTCCTCCTAAAAGTCAGACAAGAGAAACCGAAGATATTAATTGCCCCAGACTGGCCCTGCCAGCACTGGTACCCAATCTTAAGGAACTTGTCTCAATACCCAGCTTGGACCTTGCCTCAAAGACAACAACTACTGTCCCAGCAAAACAATCCGATCCTGCACAATCAACTACAGACCCTGAACCTGGCAGCATGGCTGATCATGTAGTCATACAAACAACACCTCTCAGTAAAGCTGTGATGTATGTCATTTTGGAAGCCAGAAGGCCTAGTACTAGAAAATCTTATGCTGACAAATGGAATAGATTCTGTGCTTGGAATCAAGCACAAGGAACTGATACAGCAGAACCAAATATTCCTCAGATATTGCAATACTTAACTGAGATGCTTGACAAAGGCCTATCTTTCTCATCAATTAAAATCCATGCCTCTGCCATTTCGGCTCATTACAATACAGAGCCACCAATCTTTTCTCATCCTTTACTAAAGCAGTATCTTAGAGGAGCCAGAAATTTAAGCCCTCCTAGAAGATCACCATTGTCTGCATGGGACCTCAATTATGTGTTGGAAAAGCTCACTTTTCCTCTATTTGAACCAGCTGCTACCACTGATATAAAGTTGTTATCATGGAAAACAGCTCTGCTACTAGCAATTACTTCAGCAAGAAGAGTTTCAGAGCTACAGGCCCTCATGGCTGTTGAGCCTTTTATCATATTTTACTCAGACAGGGTGTCTCTGAGGACAAATCCTACTTTTATGCCTAAGGTGGTCTCCAGTGTGGCTCTTAATCAAACAATTCATCTGCCAACTTTTTATCCAAATCCGCAAAACAAGGGGGGGAGAATTCTGCATTCCTTGGACGTACACAGACAGCTAAGATTGTACTTGAGCAAGACTAAAGCTCTAAGGAAAAACTGAGCAATTAGTGGCATATGCTGCAGGATCAGAAGGCAAGGCTATTTCAAAGCAGACCGTTTCAAAGTGGATAAGCCACTGCATCCGTTTCTGCTGTTTACACCATGGTAAGACTGTGCCCAAGGGCATTAGGTCTCATTCTACCAGAGCTAGAGCTGCAGCTACTTCAGCAGCCTTTCTCAGGGGAGTACCAACCAAAGACATTCTAGAGGCTGCTACTTGGGAGTTCTGTTCACACCTTTACAAAGCATTATCATTTGCCTCTCTACTCTAAATCCAGGGCAGGCTTTGCCACTGCAGTTCTGCAGGGCCTTATAGCCGCTGCTAATGCTGTTTAGCTCCAGCCTCCAACCATAGCTTTGGGATTCTACCCAAATGTAATGACTGCAGCAGTGAAACACGAAGAACATAGTACAGTTGTGTACACTTACCATAAATGTAGATGTTTTATTATTTAGTCCCCCCCCCCCCCCTCTTCTTTTTCCTTTCCTTTCTATTTTAAATATTTTTTTTTTAATGGGGAAAATATATTTTTTATTTTTGTTTTTTTTTTTTTTTTTTTTTTTTTATTTTTATTTTTTTTTTTTTTTATTTTTATTTTTTTGTTTTTTATTTTTTTTATTTTAAAAAAATTTTTTTAATTTTTTTAAAAATATTTTTTTTATGTTTTTTTTTTTAAAATTTTTTTTAAAAAAAAATAATTTTTTTTTATTTTTTAAAAAATTTTAAAATTATATTTTTTTTTTTTTTTTTTTTCTTTTTTTTTTTAAAAAAGTTTGTTTATAAAAAAATATGTTTAAAATTTTTTTTAAAAAATTAATATAATAATGTGAAAAAAAAAATTATGGTTTATTTTTAAAAAAGGGGTTATATTTAAAAAATTATTAATTTAAAAAAATTATTAAATTAAAATAAATTTTTAAAAATTTGTTTATTTTTTTATGTTTTTTTTTAAAAAAGATTTTTTTTTTTTTTTTTCTTTTAAAAATTTTTTTTTTAAAATTTTTTTATTTTTTTTTTGGTGTTTTTTTTTTTTTTTTGTTTTTTTTAGGTTTTTTTTTTTTTTTTTTTTTTTTTATTTTTTATTTTTTGGTTTTTTTTGGGGGGGTTTTTTTTTTTGGTGGTTTTTTTTATTTTTTATAGGGAAATTTTTTTTAAATATTTTTTTTATTTTTTTCTTTTATTAATTAAATTGTAAAAAAAAGTTGAAAAATTTTTTTTAGGGTTAAAATTTAAATTTTTTTGAAAAAATTAAAATTTAATTTATTTTGATTTTATAAGAATTCTTTTTTTAAAAATTTTTTGTTTAAAAATTTTAACTTTATTAAAATTTGTTAAAATTTTTTTAAAATTTTTTTGTGAAAATTTTTGGGGTTTTTTTAAAATTTTAATTATAATTCCAAAATGGGTTTTTTATTTTGGTAAAAAATAAAGGAAAAGAAATTTTTTTCTAAATTTTAAAATTAAAAATAAAGGGGGGAATATAAAAGGTTTTTTTTAAAAAAAACAATGTTTGTTAAATAAATTTATTAAATTTTTTAAGGGGGTTTTTTTTATTTTTTAAAAGTGGGGGAATTTTTATTGTTTTTTAAAAAGGTTATTAATTTTTTTATTTTTAAAAAAATTTAAAAAATTTTTTTTTTTTTTTTAAATTTTTGGGTTATATAATTAATTTTTAAATTTTTGAATTTTTTTTTAAAGCCCCCAAATTTTTTAAAATTTTGTGTATAAAAATAAATAAAAAGGGTAATATTAAATGTTAATTAATATAAATTATGTGGGGTTTTTTAGGTTTAAATTTGTGAATATTTTAATTTAAGTGGTATTTTTATATAATGGGGTATTTTAAATTTTAAATCAATATTTAATTTATATAATTTATATGTTTAAAAAAATTAAATTAAAAGGAATTGTTAAAAAAATTGGTAATAATTTTATAATTTTTTTTATATTATAATATTTATATTTAAAGGTGTAATTATTAATTTAGGGTCGTAAATTTTAATTTGGGGGAATGTTTATTTTTGGGGGGTTGTATAATAAATTAAAAATTTTGGGGTTTATTTTTAGTTATTAAAAAAATTATTATGTGTTTTTATTTAAGGGGTTCCCCCATTAATTTAAGGTAATTTGTGGGGTGTTATTTTTTTTTTAAAAATTTATAAGTTAAATTTGGTGTATTTATTATTTTTGTATTTTATAATTGAATATTATTTAATTTTAACATATAAAAATTTATTTTTTTGGATTTTTTTAAATTGGTTATATTTTATATATTAGTTTTTTATATATAGGTGTTTTTAATTTTTTGTATTATATTTTTTTTGTAAATTTTTTATTTAAGGGTTTTAATTTTGGTTTTATTTATTATATATATTTTGGGTGATAAAATTTAAAATTAATGTGGGGTTTTTTATATTAAGGATACCCCTTATTTAAAATTAATTTTTTTGAAATTTTATGTGGTTTTTTAATGTGGTTTATAATTAATTTATGGTTGATTTAAAAAGGGATATATTTTAGTTTTTATGTTTTATGTGGTTATATATTTTTTTTGGGGAAAGGGGATATTGTTTTATTTGGTTTATAATTTAAATTTGGGTATGTTTTATAATTTGTTATGTTTTATTAAGTTAAAATATGGTATTTTTAAAAATTATTTATTTTCAAATTTTTTGGTTTTAGAGGGGGGTTTAATTAAAATTAAATTTTTATGGTTATTATATATATTTTTTATAATATGTTATTTTATAAAATATATTTTTGTTTAATTTTAAAATATATATAAAATATATGTTGTTAATTAAATTTATATGAAAATATTTTATATAAAATTTATTTAATTTATTAGAGTTTTTTTTTTTTTTTTAGGGTTTTTTTTTTTAAAAATTTTGTGTTTTTTTTAGGGAAATTTATTTTTTTTTCAATTTTTTAAAATTTTTTTTTTTTTTTTAAAAAAGGCCCCCTTTTTTTTTTGGGGGGGGGAAAAAAAGCCTTTTTGGGGAAGCCCAGGGTGACAGGTCCCCACCCGGGGGGGGGGCCCCCCCCCCAAAAAGGTCCCCAAAAACCCAAATTAAAAAAAAAAAAATTATTTTTTTTTTTGGGCCATTTTTGGGGGGGGAAAGTGCTCGGGGGGAAGGGGGAAAAAGGGGCTCCTCTTTCTTTTTTTTGGGGGGGTTCTCAGGTCGTTCACGGGGGAAAAAAAATTTTTTTTTTTTGGGGGGCCCTTTTTTTTGGGGGATTCTGGCTCCGACAGGCAGCTTACTGTGACCTTTTCCTTGTTCAGTCTGGTGAGCGGGACGTCAGTGTGTCTGACTATGGAGTCACCTATTACAAGTGTGTCTGGCATGTTATTTGGCCTTAAGGGCTGTGACTGTTTAGCACACTGACTTTGTGAACTATGTGTTGCATGTGCTATGTCTTGAGGTGTTGGTTGCTTGGGTGTCTGCTTTGGAGGCCTCTTTTGTTTTGGTAGATTTTTAATCGGCGCCTCAGAGTATGTTTTTGTGTGTTTGTGTTTGGTTTGCTGTTGTGATAGTTCTATGTGAGACTGGGTTTGTGGTGTGCGTGGTTACCTTCTCCTCCTGACTGGTCTTGCCAGTACTGAATTGAGAGAGCTCAGCCACCAGTTTGGCTATATAGTTGCATCTCTCGCATATATTTGTATTTGTTGGGAGGAGGGTTGTCTGTGTACATGAGGCAATTGTAACATTGCCTCAAGATTCTCAGATTCACCAGCTGAACAGGAGGGGCCAGCAACTGACCCTTCAACATGCTAGAAATAGTGAAAAAGATTGCTGTGTAACTGAGTCAGAAAGGACCTATAGGAAGATGTGTACTCAACAGAATTTAGGTGAATGAAGTACTTTCTTTTGTTTAAGAGTGCTTTACCTGTATAAAAATGCTTTAGGAGCAAGTGCTGAGCTTTTCAGATAGAGTATAGGCTGTTTAGATTGCAAGTAGAACAGTTCTAAGGGAAAAATTGAAGAGCAGACTTGGCGGAGCCAGAAAGTTAACCTTGTTTAACGGCGCTTATGTACGACCGCGCAAAGGCGGATTTTAAGCAGTGAACTACAAAAGAGCTAGGAATGGTCCCAAACAACCAATTACTACAGCTTCTTGTGCTGAGGTCACTTCCCCCAAGGACAGGTAGGCTGCTCAAGGCTCCCCACTCCCACTGGTGAGCAAAGAAACGTCCTTCTATCCAAGTAAGGTAATGGACAACACAGGAACTACACCACAGCCCAGAATACAGCAATGCCTGTATACTTTGGGATATATATATATATATATATATAGGGGGAAAGAACAACTAAAGAAAATTGCATTGGCTGCATGTTTTATACCCCTGACGACCTGACGTCATGGAAGAGGAGACAGCAACCGACGTAGGACCCAAGACTTTGGAATTCAGGCCGACTGAGGGCAACCTGCCAGCAGATTACCCATATGTAATGACTGCAACAGTGAATACACTCTAACATCTACATTTATGGTAAGTGTACACAACTGTACTTTCTGTATATACTTTCACCAAGCATTATCATTTTCCAGTTTTCTCTAAATCCACAGCTGGCTTTGCCACTGCAGTCTTGCAGGGACTTATAGCTGGTCCTAATGCTATCTAAATTCCTCCTCCCAACCATAGCTTTGGGAATCTACCGAAATGCAATGACTGCAACAGTGAAACACGAAGAACATAGTACAGTTGTGTGCACTTAACCATAAATGTAGATGTTTGAGTGTATTCATTGTTGCAGTCCTGGTTACCCTCCCTCCAGCCCACTAACTTCTTTTGGCTATATCTCTACTTTCCTTTACTATGCTTAAAAGCCTTTTTGGTGTATTTGCTTTTTTGTTTGCGGTATATCATTGTACTTTTATATTTAATTTCTCCCCATTAGGGGGGCACCTGACATCTGGGGCAAGAAAAACTGATGTAATGACGTCGGCTGCATGCTTTATACCCCTGACGACCTAACGTAATAGAAGAAGGGACAGCAACCGCTGCAGGACTTAAGACTTTTTTAATCAGGCCGACTGAGGGCTACCTGCAAGCAGATAACCCTAATGCAATGACTGCAACAGTGAATACACTCGAACATCTACATTTATGGTAAGTGTACACAACTGTACTTTCTCTGAGAAGTAACTGCTTGACAGGTGGAAAGTAGCCAAGATGAAGGATTTTGTAAACAAGTCTATTGAGGAGAAAATGGCCCTGTTTAGTGATGGGCAGCTAATGGGTTTTTCATGGATGCTGCAATGGTGGCTGTTTAAAATTGGCAAGTAGAGCAAATCTGAATATTTTGTATTCAGTGACTTGAATTTCTTGTTTTATGCTGAGTGAAGGGCATTAAAGGAGATGCATATTTGTTCTTTGATAGTAGGACACTTTTTTTAGTTAGGGCCATCTTTATTACTGACAGAGTAGGTGTGACAGTTGAGAGCATAGTTTTAGTTAAAGCAATGCATTGCTGGTCATGTTGTTTGTATGTATACTGAGGTTTAGTAAGGGGCACAGTGATATGCCTAGATATTTTTGTTGCTTGACGCTTGTTGCAAGATTCCTCTTTGTCTGTCACGGGAGGGTGTGAAGTCAATTTTTTTAGCTGTAGCAAAGATTTGACAAGTTGTCTGGTAAGCAGTTTTCAAAACTGAAGTGTGATATCTTCACTCGCCACAAGAATCCAGAGCAAAGCCAAAAAATGAGGTATAAAGACCCAGAATCCGAGACTGATTTCTCTTGTATACTTAAGTTGCATAACAGTTTTTATATTAGCTTATATTTTACGAAGGGTAAGAAGTCTGAAACTTGTATGTCAGTTTCAACTTTGGTCACACAGAGTAAAAATCCCAATATATATATAGTTGAGATTTGCACTAGTTTTTTAAACCTATACTTTGAAATGAGCAATTGACAATGGGTAATCATGCACAGCCCCCACCATTCAGTGACTGCAATCCTCTCTAACTTGAACAAAAGCATTTGTCAAAGTCAGACATTTTGTGAAATTGAAGACTGTTTCAGCTTTGTTTCACATAAACTGTAGCCAAAGAATAAATATTATAACTTATTTTATACAGTTCCGTACTAGTCCTGTAAACTCCCACTTTAAACTGAACAAACAACAAGGGGGTAAACTGCTGTCCACAGTCAGGCTCCTCACACATTTATATAGTGACTTTAATTGTTAGTGATTTACCAGAAAAACAGAAACTGTATGAGGCACAGTCCAAAAAATAAGAGGCAAAGCCAGGGATATTCTGTTAAATCAGGCACAGCTTAGACTGTTTCACACATACAATTGCTAGAAAAGAATATCTTAGAAACTCACCCTAGTCCCGAAAAGCTATATCTTAAAATATCTGATGTAATCCCTTTAATTCTTCACCAATGGGTTTGGATCTGATCCTCGGATCCAACTCGTACACTAGACTTCAGATCTAGCTGCTGAGCTCCTCCCTCTACCCATAATGGTGTATTCCATCCCCAGCAACTCTAATCTCGCTTGTCGCCATTGTGGCAAGATGTACGTTCTGCTCTCAAGCTGTAAGTAATTGTGTTTTGAGTCAACATTTTGGAGCTATACCTTTTTACTTTCTTTCTTACCTCTTAACTTTCGCTAGGCGTTGGGAGTTGCTGTGTTTTGGTTATGAGCTGGTGTTTGTCTCGTCTTGTATCTTTTACTGTTCTACTTCAGTAGTTTTTGTCAAATACCATTGTTGGTATATTTTCTTTACCTTTTTAGGTAATTGTAACATGCTATAGTTGGTACCACTTCGTATTTCTTTGGGTGGTGTTTCTTGTGTGGCTTACTGTGTTCAAGAAACCTATAGGGTACAAGAAATGCACTTCTTGTGGGCATAAAATCCCCAGTTCAGATGGCTACAAGAAGTGAGTTTATTGTTTAGGACTGGTCACCTCAGTACAGCCTGTTTGGTATGCCCGACCTTCAACTCCGGAGCATTAGCCAACTAAGTTAATACTTAGAAGTCTTTTGCCTGCTTTTCCTGGGGCTCAACTCCCCCTTCCAAATCAGCAAAGTCTGTTTCTTCGGAAACCAAAAAGAGATCTCCACTGAAGTTTCCTTGAGCTTTGTTAGAGAAGATCCAAGAAATCTCTAATCCTAAACCCTTTTCTGATCCTACATTATTGGGTCCTATAGTAATTTCTCCACTTCCTTCTACCTCCTCATTATGTCACAAGACCTTGGATCCAAGATCTAGCTGTGTCTGCAGGATTCATACTCTGGGGAATACCATTAAGCCAGTATCTCCTTCCTTGCCAGGCCATATCTTCCAGACCCTCATCCGCTGTGTCTTCCAGGAGTTTGTTAGAGGTGGATGTGGATAGGATGATGTGGAAATAATTTCTTGGAGCCCAGTTCCAGATGGAGTTCCTGCCAGCTCCATCCACTCCTGGATCCGTGACTGCTCGTGCCAAGTCCATTCTCTCTCCTTCTCCAATCTGACGAGTGGTTTTGGAATCCCAGGATACAAGATCCCCAAGAGGTTTGGTGTCGGATCTGAGGAAAATATCTTCCTCTACTCCGGTGTCCTTGACCAGTACTGCTCCGATACCCTCAGATCAGAGCAGGTCTCTGATCTGAGAGGTCGGCACTTGGTCCAAGGGGTTGAGTTCAGCTCTGGTTTTGTCTGATCATAGGAAGTTATTAGGCTATTGGCCCTGAGACCCTTGCAATCCTAGCCCAGAATTTAGCCCATGTTCCAACAAGTCAGCACCCAATGCCACTGTCCAACAGGGACACAGATGGAATCCCAGGGGTGTATTTTCTGTTCCCCATCCAGTTATCCAGGTTGTGCTTAAAAAGGATTAATGAGGTACTCTGCTTGACGTGGAGAAGGAGTCTGTTCCACAAAAGGGGTATTCTCTGGGACACAAATCTGTCTTGCCAGCAAATCCTATTGATGTCACAGACCAGATTGAGGTCACGCGTGTGGGTTACTCAAGTAGAGCTTGACTTGCGGATATGCAGCAGTCCTATCAAGACTGAGTCTGAGATTGCTTTGTATGCCAGACAGAGGTCAGCGCTGAGGAGTCTATAGGAGACTGAGTAGAGGGACGGACAGGGCCTTTAGCCTGTCTGTGGAGGGTAGATGTTTGAGGCCTTGGATTCTCCTGGTGAGGAACCTCCGTGGTCTCTCCAGCTGCTGCATGTGCTTTGTGAGGTACATGCTGAAAGGGGCATTGTACTCAATAATTGGTCTTATAAGGGAAGAGTACAGGGATGTTGTGACCACCTTGTCCCTGGATGAGATACCCTTACTAATGAGGTGGGCCATGTAGAAAGTTTTCTGTACAATGGAGGCAATATGGTGGTCAAAAGTCAGTTTGCTATCAACCTGCTTGCCCAAGTCCCTCACAACTGATTGTGTGCTTAGGACCTTGTTATTAATGTGATAATTTATGGGGACATCACTCTTCCCAAAGGGGATAATGTGTTTTTTGGCATTGTTTGAGGCAATGTTTCTGGCACCAGTCATTTTGTTTGGGTGAGACCCTCTTGGAGGATGTCCATATCACTAGGGGAATTGGTGACAGCACCCAGCTTGCACATATCTGCAAATCTGGTCAGCCATAGCCCACTGGTTTTGGTCTGCACCTCGGGAAAGTACATCCTAAACAACAGAGGCCCCAAGACCGATTCCCTGGGGTACACCGCCATTACGGGTCTACTGCTTGAGGAGGCTTCCCCTATTTTGACTAGGTGGATTTTCCAAGGGATTCATTATTGTCTTGTCTAACTTTGGCAACCCCCCCCCCAAAAAAAAAAAATAAACAGCCCTAGCCAAATGGTGGTAAGCAGATATTTAAACAGCAATGGGGGGGGTCCAAAAAGAAAGGAACCCCCCCCAAAAAAAAGAGTAATCGAATAAGTTGATGACTATGAGTGACCTTGTTCTCTTTCCACCCTGCCATTCCCTTAATATTCCCAAAAATTCTGAGTGTCTGTTTCCCTCTTTGGAAACAGATTATTTTAGACAAAAATAGGTCCTGAATTTGATCCACCTAAGGCTGCAGATGGCATTGGGGAAGCTTCATCCTTTCCAGGAGATTCCTTCCCATCCAACAGATTGAACTCCTCTCTTTCCTCCCCTCTTACAACATAGGCTTTCTCATGACTAATTGCTGTTCTTCCTCTTCCCCCCCTGTGTTGGGGATGGAGTTTGGCATGAGAAACTTTCTCAAATACCGAAAGAAGAATATTGGAGACCACTTTTGGATCTTTCTTTCCTGAACCAGTTTGTGATGGTGCCCAAGTTCCGAATGCTTTCACTTTACAACCTGTTGCTGCTCCTTTCCTATTTGAGTTTGACACCTTAAATTTAAAAGCTGCATGTCATCATGTTCCTATTGATCTGATTTCAAATGTTTCTCAACATGATCCAAACACACACAACCTTATCAGTTCCTTGCCTTACCCTTTTGGCTGTTCACTGTTCCAGGAGTGTTCACAAAGTGCCTAGCTCCTGTGATAGCCCACTGCAGAGTGCAGGGTATCCAGTATCCACATTTTCCTTATTTAGTCAACTTGTTCATATATCATTTTTTTCAGAATGTCAGGAATCTATCTTCTGAATGTTCTCAAGAAATCCTAGCATGTATAGAAGTCTGTTCTGACTTTCTGGGGGGAGGGGGGTGTTGCTGGACACTTCAGGATAAAGCTTTTCTTCCACATGAAAAAAAGATGCACATTTAGATCTGTTCCTGGGGTTTTCCACTCAGACTTCAGCCTCAGTGAGGGAATTCCTCAAAATTCTGGGTATCATGGCTGGCTTGCTTTTCATGATGCCTTTTGCAAGGCTCTACATGAGAAATATAGATACAGTGGTATCTGAAATCTATATGGTACCAGCATGAACAGATTCCAGTTTTAGGAACTGTAAAAAGGGAGATAATGATGCCAACAAAAGAACCAGCACCCATTCATGGATAGCATTTATCTGGTTTTACACTACTTCTTTGAGTTAGTATCCTCTGGAATGTCTTACTCCTCTATCAAGGTTCATCTTTCATCCATTTCTGCATGCCTGCCTGTGGCTCTTCCTTCAATACAAACTCATGTCAAAATGTTTCTCAAAGGGGTTCTACACAAGAAGCCTCACATAAAATAAATGGCTTCTCCTCGGAATTTGAATTTCATGTTAGAAAACCTACACTTGCTCCATTTGGACCAGATAATCAAGCTGACTTGAGTTTCTTAACATGAAAGGCAGTCTTGATCATTGCTTTGATGTCTGCATGAATAGTTTCTCAGTTGTAAGCTCTTATAATGTGTCAGCCTTATTTCATTTTTCAGAAAGATGGGTTTTCAAACTAATTCTCCTTTATGCCTAAAGTAGTATCTAATTTTACATTACGCCAACCTAAAAATGAGCAAGAGGATACTTCCTATCTTGGTTGTCCACAGACAACTCTAGTACTGTCTTGAGAGAACAAAATCTTTCAGAACTTTGAATCCGTTGTTAATTTCTTGTGATAGTAGAAAGAAAGGGCTATATCAGATTATTTCCAAATTGTTGTCTCATGCTGATACTTTGTTTCCACTACAACAAATCTATTCCAGGCAGGATTAAGACTCGCTGGACCAGGGCCATAGTTTAATCTCGCTGTACCAGGGCCATGGTTTCATTTATGATTTTCTGGAAAGGGTTGGATTCTAAAAGTATTCTGTAAGCACCAATTTGGTCCTCACCCAGGGCTTTAATGACTTTCTTAAAGGACTCAACAAGCACAATCTACCCTTAACAAAGCCAAACTGGGTTTGGTCTAGAGTTTGAAGGTCACCTGTGTGATGGCCTTGCAGATGGGCTGGTTACACTTGTGGGTGTATAGTTCCCAGGTTCTGCTGATGCCCCCTCCTTTGTGCAAGGGGATTACTGTTGCTGTTCTCCACTCTACTGGAACAAAGCCAATTCAGATTACTTAGTAAGCAACCTGGGATGTTATCTGGTCCCATTGAGGCCGTGTTTTTGATCTTGGAGAGCGCAGATATGACCTGATCTCTAGAGATACTATGCAGAGGACTGGTGTCTGGTATGCTTTGGGGTATGGCTGGTGGGAACAGGAGTGATGCTTGCGCCAAATCTGTCAGGTAGCAGGTTGGCAATTTCTTCCGGCTAGTATGGGTGGTACCATCCACTACTGGTTTGGCACATAGCTGGGCATTCCCTTTTAGATTTCAGGTGTAGTTAAAGAATGTTTTATGATTATCCTTAGCTAGGGATGCTATTTTAGCTTTGTAATTAGCTGTAGAGGACTTCACAAGATTTCTGATTTGCTTGTTCAACTTGTTGAGGGAATTCTTCAACTGTCCTAACTGTTAATTGTTAAGCCTCATCTACCGCTAACCTTGGCAGACTTAAGTCTTCTATAACTATTTCTGTTTGCACTCTTTCTTGATTTCCACACTTCTGTGGTTTATACTAATTTTCATAAAATTTCAGAAATATCTTAAATACCTTACAGGCTCTGTGGTTATTTTTCTTATAAATTGGTAAGAACCCTTTCTACTTTCTGTTTGTCATCATACTAAAAGTATTTGTGCCCCGTGGTTTTCATAAAAAAAATAAAAAAATAAAAAAAAAATTAAAAAAAGTTGCTTAACAGCAATATTTCTAAACTCAAGCAGATTATCTAGATACTCCCTTATTTTCAGTTTAGCATTCTACAGTTGTGCCTCTTCTTGTTTGGGAGATGACCCTTATTCTGCAGTGCTCTAACTTTTGTTAGTCTCTCTAAATTCCTATTACTACTTTTAACCATGTCTGTGTTTCTTTCTACCCTATTTTAAACTCCACTTTCATTTTATCCTACTTACTAGCTGTAACTTCTGAAGTCATTTTATCTTTCCTAATAAGTTTTGAATAAGTTCCATTACCCTTTCCTTAAATTCTTCTTTAACAGGTAGGTGGGAAATACTGGCGTCTCATTCTTACTTCATTACTCTGCATTTTTATCTTATTTGTTACTAGTACATAATCTGTTGAAACTTTCAGTAAATGCACATGTCTGTGAAATATAATGTCTTTCTAGTCTAGGTCAGTTCAGTTATAATAACTTAGAATTGTATGTAAATTGTGAGTTCCTACTATTGAATTCCCATCTTCTGTACCATATACTTTCATAAGTTTCTTCTGAAGTTCTACCCTCCTTAGTCTCTCATCTACATCCTCACTTTTGCAAAGCAAGTGCTAGTCTCCACAGATCAGTAATATTCCCCACTAAATGCTGATTATTTCTCCCCAAAATGTCTTGAGCTCCATAATAGCAGTTTTAGATAGAATATAATACATGCCAGGGCAATCTTCCTCCCATGCCAGTAGCCCCTTACTACTATAAATCTACCATTATTATCTTTTTTCCTCTCTTCTATCACTATTGGAACTCCTCTAATTAGTGCAAGTACTATTTCCTTTGTCCTTGATATAATTCAATACTCTTTTTTTTTTTTGTCTATTCATACTATACCAATCATGTTCCAGAATTAATGTGAATATTGTAGCTATTATGATAACATTATTATTCTTGCCCATTATGTATGACAACTTTTTTAAATGTCTTGTTTCCAGCTTTTGTGCTATATGCATCCACTAATGTTTGGCAGGTTGATCTTTTATGCAGTTGTTTCTTGTCATATGCATTTGAACCAGTGTCACATTTTACAAGACTTTTTGTTTTAATGATAACTCTCAAACAAAAAAGACACCCCATAACCAATTAACTTAAATACTCAAAACTATGTACATTTTTAAATAATGAAGTTTAAACCTACTAATAGGAACATTTGTCCCAAATTGACAGTTGCACTCACTGGCATTACTTAACCTAAAGTTAAGGTTATCCATACTAAGATGCAGTTACATTCTGTGCTCCCACCTGTACGAATTGCTTTCTGTTCTTGTCTTGGCTTTATTTCCCTCCCAGATATGAAAAATCATCATGTATGCTCTCAGAAAACATTAACTTTTAACCTTAAAAAAAGTGTACTGGCTGTTTTTAAATGAATCTAAATTATACACTGTTCAAGTAAATGCTTTGAAGTATTTAGGTACTAGGAAAGCTGCTATCTCTTATTCACTTCCAATAATTTCAAACGTTATTTCTTACTAAGTTGCTTGCCCTTGCACCTTTTAATTGTATGATTCCCTCAGTAAACATTGCTCAGAACTCTTGATTTTTATTACCTGCACATGTAGTCTGCTTGTCTGTATGGGAACATAAGAACACAATGTACAGCTGCTGACTTCTCAGCTCACATTTATTCATTTGCTAAATGAAAACTGTTTATTACATTCACAGTGATTTCTTACAAAAAGTCTTTTTAGATTAAGCCAATGGCAGTAGTCCAGATATTCACCTATGCAAAAGTAAGAGAACATTTCAAGTCTACATATATTATGAGTGCATGTTTAAACACCTTCCCCAACCCCAACAGCCCAAGATTACAGCATATTAATGCAAGTGTGCTTTTGTCTAGCCTTTCTTCATTTTTACATTGCAG
Source organism: Protopterus annectens (assembly GCF_019279795.1). NCBI lineage: Eukaryota > Metazoa > Chordata > Ceratodontiformes > Protopteridae > Protopterus > Protopterus annectens. The sequence continues at coordinate 208,059,406 of NC_056746.1, read as the reverse complement.
TGCCTACATATCTTGAAACTAAAAAAAAAAAAAAAAAAGTACTTGTTTACTTCAGTATCTTTATTACATATAGCAATCACTTAAAAAAGTCCTTTGTTATATAATATGCAATTTGTCATAAAATGTTTTATACAAATATGAAGAACAAAAATTGTTTTTCTTACACTTACTTTATTTTCTCTTTTAGTGTCCTTCAAAACATTAATGACATGAAGTGGGGTATATACCTTTCAGTCTCTACACAAGTTTAACAAGGCAACAAAATTCTGAACTTTCTTAGCCCCTTTTTCTGGGAAAGCCATATTTAACAGTGTAATTGATGCTTTATATAGTCTGACATTTATTAATTGCAGTGTTGATGGTCTTCCTGTTCTTCGACTTCTCCCAACTGCAGAAGCTGGTTCAAGTCCATAGCAGGAATATCCATTTCTTCTAGTTAACTCCTGTGCTTTTTTTCTCTCTCTTGGGCATTTTCTTTGGAACATTGGAAAAGGTTTCACTGGCAAAGTCTCTCCATCATCTTTATTATCAGAAGAATGAGAGGCAGAGTTTGCTTCTGTTTGATTCATTTTTTTGTTGGGCAAACTTTTGTATTTCCTCCTTAGCTTGCTGTCCATCAAAAAATGACTTGGATTCTCCAGGAAATATTCTGAAGACCACTGGATACAGCAGCTGGAATCTCACACCTGCCTCTTGACATTCCTTGATTGCTTGGATAAATTATTTGCTGATCTTCCTGGCGTACAGTGAATAATCCTTTTCCACAAACACTTTACTGTCTCCAATTTTTAATACTTTATCCTTCTACCAAAGTTTTTTTCAGGATCAACTCTTTCTGTTGGTATGACTGCATCTTTACTAATATAGGTCACAAAAGGAGATACTGCCAGCCCAGGTAGCTGGAATTTTGTAAATAATTGTCATTTGTGAATATTAATATGATTTATATAGAAGTGTAACAAAAGAAGATACTGTCAGCACAGCTGTCTAGAATTTTGTAAATAGCTGTGTCATTTGTGAATGTCAACATGGTTCATGTAAGATGCTTGTGTCACAGATGTGTTAGAACTGTGTCATATTGTACAGACGTGTGCTGAAGAGATATTTTGTAAAGTACTGAGCAGAAATGTTTATACACTATTGTAACTGTTTAGATGTACATATTTTAATAATGGAAACTGCAACACAAGATGTTAACTTTAGAAAAATTGTTGATATTGAATTACTTTATGGACCATAAAAAGAGATGTTATCTTTCAGTTTCAGTGCAACAGGAGACATAATGTCTAGAACTAGGAGATTTTTGTATTGTCTTTAAATGTGGAGGAACTTAAATTATTTTAAGACTTCCACCATTTGCCAAAAGATCTGAAGTCTATGTATTTTCACATGTAGATGGTGAATATTTCACTTGGGATAGAGAGATGACCAGAAGTGAGGTCATTCTGCAAGCTCTGTCCAGCAGGAATGTTTGGGATATTAATTTAAGAATTCTCTGAGCATTTTGTATTTGACCTCACAAGAATATCCACTCACCACATCTGCCTGCTTGCTATTTAAGTCTAGGGAACAGTATAATTCTTTTAGATATAGTCAGGAATATAGCAAAATTTAATTTAGATTTTTTCCTTTATTTATTTGAGATTGTCCTTCGATAATTGTTTTCATTTCCTGTGATTTTGAACTCTGATGTAATGGTGATTATTTATGGAGTATTTTCTTCTTTTATTATTTGTTATTAAATATATTTAAATCTTTCATTGTTGCTGGTATTTGTGAGACATATTTATGTTCTGAGAGTACTTGCATATTTATTTATTGACACTGCGGGATACTTCTGATAGCCTTGCTGTTGGTCAAACTACCATTTGTATTGATAGTAACATTACACAGTAAGATTAGACACCCTTTGTTAAGGGCCTTAAAGTAGCTGATAAAGATGTGACTGGTGGCAGTGATAACTACCTTATAGTCTGGGGAGAAGGGGACATATCTCGTGAACCTTTCCCAAGTTTGTGTGTGTGTGTGTGTGTGTGTGTGTCATCTACTTGGGCAGGGACACGAAGTAGTGGTTTGACAGAGAGGGTGCTGGAGGTCTTGGCTTGGCCACTCAGCTGAGATCTCAACTCTATAGCTGTGCTAGTGGGGAGTCTTATTTGGGATCTGGAGAAAGAGGGAGAAACCAGCCTCTGACTGACTGTGGTCTCTGTGTGCTCTTAAGGGAAATTGCACTTTACTGTGTGTGTGTACTTGTTTCTCTTTCTCCAGATCCTCTCAATGTACATCCCTGACTGGTGCCAGTGGTGAGGATTGAGGCTCCTTGATTACTGTTGCCAGTGGTGGGGTGTTACAAAATTAACTAGTCCTGCTGAAGAATACTGCTCCAGTTGCTTGTTTCTGCTTTCATAAAATTAATAGTCTATTCCTTCCATTTTACAGCAGAAAATCTGTGGTCTGTCTTCTAACGCTTCCGTTTTTTGAAATGGCATTTCTTGAACAGTCTCACGCTTAGCCAGCCTTTTCTTCATTTCATACTCTGATTTGTGCAGTTTATATCAATTAATCTGAATGGCTGTTTAAAGCGTCTTTTTTTTTTTTTTTTTCAGCCTTTTGTTATTTGAGTTGATATACTCCAGTGTTTCACCTCTGAGCACATTTGATTTTTTTCCCTCTAAAGTACTGGAAGACATCTCTTGTACCAAAGTTGGAGCTTCAATTGCTTTTTGCTGAACAGCTTGCAAGATTTTTTCCAATTACTGTTTCTCATCAACTTTTCTAGTTGATTTTCTTTTAGACTCTCTAATTTTCTTCTTTGTTGGCATCCAGGCAGTGTACATACTAGCCAGAAACTTAATTTTACTAAAACTGGTAGAATTATAGCCCTTGTTTCTGCCTTTTCTTTGACACTGGAAGACCTGAAAACAAGCTGTTGACCTGTGAGCAGCCATCTTAGACGTTCATCACCTTAACTTTTAGTAACTTTGCTTTAAAAACTTTTTTCCACAAAAGTTAAAAGTAATGTTCATGTTTCAACTACTTCCTTGGTAAAAGTTCTGTTTTTATTTTCTGGGCTGGGGTAAATATGTGCTTTCCACTATGTGTTTTGATGCAAAATCGACTTTAATGCTTACCTGCATCTCTGACTACTGCTGCCAGCCTTCACCAGGAATCTAGCATGTTTTTTGGCATTCCCATGAAACAACCTACTGGTTCCTTGGTTCTTCTTTCTTGCAGCAGCAAGAAGAAAAAAAATCCAAGTCACCTTTGTCACAGACTCAGTCACAGATGAGTGACTCTACTGTGGCCATTTCTTATTTCTCAGACCAGTCATCTTTTTCCTTGGTTCTCTCTCTAGTTCCTACAGCAACCATGGTCCACAGGTTAGATTCATCCTAGTCTGTTGTTAGAGTACCCTTGCTGGGAAAGGGAGAACCACTTTTGTTGGTTTTGCAGGAAGCCAGGAATACCTCTATGCCTAGCCAGACTAGAATGCTTGTCCTGAGAGAGGTTTTGCTTTCAAAAGTATGTTTATTACTTGAGAAATACCTACCTTAAAGAAGCAAAAAGCTATAAAAAGTGTACACATCCCTGTTAAAATGCCAGGTTTTTGTGATATAAAAAATGAGACCACAATAAATCATTTCAAAACCACCTTTAATTTGACCTATAACCTGTACAATTCAATTGAAAAACTAACAAATATGTTAGGGGAGTACAATAAGCTGGTTGCATAAGGGTGTACACTCTTAAACTAATACTTTTGAAGCACCTTTTGACTTTATCACAGCATTCAGTCTTCTTGGGAACACACCTGCCATCAATTAAAGAGACTCTGATTAATCCCAAATAAAGTTCAGCTGTCCTTGTAGGATTTTCCTGCCATTTACTCAGTTGCCTGCTATAGCAGAAGCCATGCTACAGCAAAAGCCATGATTCGCAGAGAGCTTACAAAGCATCAAAGGGATCTTATTGCTGAAAGGTATCAGTCAGGAGAAGTGTATAAAAAAATTTTCCACAGCATTGGATATACTGTGGAACACAGTGAAGACAGTCATCAAAAAGTGGAAAAAATATGAGACAACAGTGATGTTGCAAAGAACTGGACGTCCCTCCAAAATTGATGAAAATACCAGATGAAAACTGGTCAGGGGGAGGCTGCCAAGAGATCCACAGCAACACTGAAGGAGCTGCAGGAATTTCTAGCAAGTACTGGTTGTATACTACATGTGACGACAATCTCCCATATTCTCCATATGTCTGGGCTATGGGGTAGGATATTCTTCATATGTCTGGGCTATTGGGGTAGTGTTGCAAGACAAAAGTCTTGTCTTACACAGAAAAACATCCAGGCCTGGCTAAAATTTGCAAAACAATACAGCCAGTCTCCCAAAAGCATGTGGGAAAATGTGTTATGGTCTGATGAGACCAAGGTTAAACTTTTTGGCCACAATTCCAAAAGGTACGTTTGGCTCAAAAGCAACACTTCGCATCACCAGAAGAACACCATCCCCATGGTGAAGCATGGTGGTGGCAGCGTCATGCTTTGCGGTTGCTTTTCTTCAGCTGGAACTGGAATGGGCCCCAAGCATACAGCCAAATCAACAAAAGAATGGCTTCACCAGAAGAAAGTTAAAGTTTTGGAATGGCCCAGCCAGAGCCCAAACCAAAATCCAATAGAAAATCTGTGGGGTGACCTGAAGCGGGCTGTGCACAAGAGATGCCCTTGCAATCCGACAGATTTGGAGCACTTTTGCAAGGAATAGTGGGCAAATATTGCCAAGTCAGCATGTGTCATGCTGATAGACTCCTTACCCAAAAGGACTGGAATGCCGTAATTAAATCAAAAGGTGCTTTTAGTTTAAGGGTGTGCACACTTATGCAGCCAGCTTATTGTACGTTTTTTTCCCCCTAACAGATTGTTTTTCCATTGAATTTTACAGGTTATAGGTCACATTAAAGGTGG